>NC_089745.1:9923417-10050917 GCF_040412425.1 Macrobrachium rosenbergii
CGATAAATTTTACATACGTTCTTAATAGTCAAGTGATGTATCTTCGACAAAAAAGAAAAATTCAACAATTTCACGACGGACCGGATGTCAGCATCAATAATTCAAACAATTTCCTACTAACTGTTTTATTGTGTCAGGAAGAAAAAACCACACTACATATATTCCATGTATTCTAATGACTTTGGAATATTCCGCAAAAAATTATGTGAAATTCCCAACCAAGTGCAGAAATCAAGTGCAACGCGATACTGAGACGTTATCCTATGGAAATCTATGCACACAAGTTAGTTACATCAGTAAAAGGTGCTATAATAATACCATGGTACTAGAATTCCAAAAGCCTCATTAAACTTTAGACGTCAACTGCTACCAAAATATTACTTCATAAATCTTCTCGTGTCGTGTCAAGTCCCACGAAAACATCAGCAAACTCCAGCCATCAATGCCCACCGAAATCTTGCTTTAGAAATCTTACGATACAAAGTTCCATGAAAGAGTCAGTTAACTTCAGGCACAAATTCCAACCGAGATGAATCTGTACAAAATCCCATGAGCCCTAGGGCTATTTTTTTTTTTTTGTTGTTGTTGAAATCCCAGGACAACTTTAGGCTTAATTCCAAGAAATGCTGCCAAGATGTCAGTGCAAGAATAGCGGAAATTAATTATGGATCTGTATCGGTTTGATGACAAGACAATTCTACATTTCGCTTATGAAGACGGTTTGACTGATCCCCCAGGAAAATGGTGAAATGCCTAGAACATCGAACTGCCCATTATTCTCAAGGCAAATTTAGATACTCTATAGTTGCGACGCCATGTTTTTTAATCGATAAAACTGTATACTCTATTGGCTTCCAAGAGTCGCTCTCTTTCTGTTTTGTGGCAAATTTTTGTACCTAGTATCTCATTTCCAGTATTCCTTAGAATTTAGTTAGGGCAAGGAATATCTTACGATGTCGGCTCACGCTATCATACAATATCTCTGGAAAAGCGAGATACCAACCTCTGTTCTTAAGACGGAGACTCAAATAAAGTATAGGCCTTTCTTTTACCGGAGAATGAGCTAATTTTAAAATAATGGAATGGTCTAACAAGAACACTGTTGCATAAAAATCATCTCAATTAAAAACGAGTGAAAAATGGGCCGAAGTTTCTTCGGCGCAATCGAGTTTTCTGTACAGCGTATCATGCTATATGAGCCGCGGCCAATGAAACTTTCAGCTACGGCCCGGTGGTGGTCTGTCCTATAGCGTTGCCAGACGTACGATCACGGCTAACTTTAACCCTAGAGGGCTACAATTTGGTACGTTTGATGATTGGAGGGTGGATGAGCAACATAGCAATTTGCAGCCCTCTAGCCTCAGTAGTTTTTAAGGTCTGAGGGCGGGAATGAGTTCCACAGTCCTACAAAGACTAGCAAATATTTCGGTCAAACGACTTAAATTACCATAACTGTGTTTTCTCCGAGATTAAGCGAAACTTTTTCCTCACTCTTTACTTTTTATGACCATTTTCCTCGTTATAAACGAAATGTAAGACTTTTATACGTTATCAGATTGTTACAGATCCGTAATTAATTTCCCCTTTTCTTGCACTGATGTCATGGCAACATTTCTTGAAATTACCCGTAAAGTTATCTGACAAACACTGCAGGGACCTCCTTTTGTTCGATCCGGGCTAAGATAAGTCATTAGTTTGTCTTAGTATTAAAGGAAGGCCTACTACAACGCTTTCAGTAACGTTATTTCTTCTTCTTCCATTACAGAACTAGGCTGCAGAGCAACAAAGACTCGGTCGGTGTCTGTAGAGGGACCTAATGGTAAGTTTTACCATCGATAAACAATTAAATAAATAAACAAATAAACGAATATATATACATACGAATATATATATATATATATATATATATATATATATATATATATATATATATATATACGACTGTGAAATATTTTTTGTTAAAACAGAATTCCATCAAATATAAAGAGCCCATACCAACGTCAAAATGTGGAAAATAAAGGCTATATTTCAAATATAGCTTTTATTTTCCACATTTGCCGTTTGTATGGGCTCACTTTATATATATATATATATATATGTATATATATATATATATATATATATATATATATATATATAGTATATATATATATAATATATATGTGTGTGTATGTGTGTATATGCATAAATATGTGTATATATACATATTTACATATGGTCGAGTATTGCTGAACTGACTAAACTGAGTCACTGGAAAAATATATTCATGAACTCATCTGACATAATACCTCAGACGAATCTTAAAAACTGATAAAAAACGGAGTATTATTATTATTATTATTATTATTATTATTATTATTATTATTATTATTATTATTATTATTATTATTATTATTATTATTATTATATGGAACAAGCTCACAGGGATCATTGACTTGAAATTCAAGCTACCAATAAATACGTTATTTGCAATCGAGTGACTGAAGTGAAAATATTGCTCAGAGTAAAATATTTAAAATATAGCAAATAAATACGTTACTTATAAAAACATAATTAAGGTAACGATGGTACTTGCAAGTGAAGAAATAGAGTAAGGAACGTACTAACAATGGACTGATTGTATTAGGACATACAAAGGAATGAACAATGCATGCTTACAAAGGAAATATCAAGACCAAGAAGTAAATTACAGTAGCCTCAGTAGTTTTGGTTTTATTTAAGGTTAAAGTTAGCCATAATCGTACTTCTGGCAACGACGTAGGTGTACAGGAGGAAAACCTCAAAGCAGTTGCACTATGAATCAGCTGTTAGGAGAGGGTGGAAAGTAAGATGGAAGAAAGAGAATATGAACGGAGGTACAGTAAAAGGAATGAAAGGGGTTTCAGCTAGGTGCCGAAGGGACGCTGCAAAGACCCTTAAGTAATGCCTACAGTGTACCGCATAAGATGCACTGACGGCACTACCCCCCTACGGGATCAAAGGATGGCCATCATCACAAATTCACGGAAGTTAGAGGTTCCGGATTCACAAAAACTCCTACTTCAGATTTATGATTCCTGACGCTCAGTCACCAAGAGTGATTTCAAAAGGCAGCAGATGAAGTTATTCGGACAAAATGAGGAAAAATTATACGTCCTTTGTTTCAGTATGAAAAAGAAACTAAAATCTGACGTAATACTTAAAAGTTTTGAGTCAGGAATTTTCAAAAGCTGTTTTTTTAATCTTCAACACAGCAGTAAAAAAAATAATTCCCGTAATTATTTTTATCATTCCAAGTGCTTATACTTAAGGTCAAACACAATAAATTATAACCAAAGATCAGGAAATAAAAAATAGAGGTCCGGTTATTCCTATTCCTCTTCTTCCTCTTCATTAAAGGAGCCGAGTGCTTATCCGTCATAGAGGAATGTGGTGCGAGGCCTCCTGCTACAGAACCTCCCACTACGAGCACGTCTACAATTACACGGATCAGGACGACCCCAGAGTTGAGGTGAGTGAGAGGGGCCTTGGAATACTCTCAAAACTTTCAAGGCCGCAAATATATCATATAAATTTTCTGTACAACAAATTGTGCTCGGAATATTTATAAAATGTTTATTACTTCTAATATTCAATATACTTTTTGTATTAGAGGAGGGTTGGCATATTTTCAAAACATCAGATATTTCATATCTTTGGTAGCAGAAAATGAAACTTGCTTGTTTATTTCATGCCTTTTACGTATTTCGAATTTTATGATAATAAAATTTTCAAACTAAACTGAGGATCGTCTATATGTATCTTTATACTTTTAATGTCTCGAAGCTTTGATAACAAATATGTTGAATGTGAATATAAGACAGATACAAACGCGGGCGCGCACACGCATACACGCACCTCACACACACACACACACACACATATATATATAATAAATATATATATATATATATATATATATATATATATATATATATATATATATATATATATATATATATAATAAACGTATTATGTATCTTTAAATTTTTTTATAAAAAATAAAAGCACAAGAGCACTTAAAATTAGTCAAATGTATAAAAGCAAACTTCATACATTTCACATGTATTAACACTTCTAACATATCTGAAAAAAAAAATTTTATGAAATACAATGAAAAATTAACTACTGCTAATTTACATATTTCACGCTTTCAACATACTTTCAACCCTACACAAAAAAAAAAATTAATAAAAATCAGTAAATGTTATATATCAATTTGCGATCATCTGTCGGTCCCCCTTGGTAATTTATATTAGAATTATTGTTTTTTTTATAAATTCTAAAACACTTGCATCATTCGTGATCATTATTGAGACTCCCAACAAACTCGTATGTCTATTTGGAGTGGCAACAGATCACAATAAGACCCAAGAATCACAAGAGCGAATCATTTCATATGTACTGAATGAAGTCTTCAGAAAAATCCGTTTTACATGTTGGTAAAAAAAAATCCAAAGTTTCTCAGGAAAAATTCAGTATTACAAAAATTCTGAAAACTTTTCGGGATAAACAGCGATTTCCAAGAAACATTTCGAAAAATTTTAGAATTTTCCATGAAAGACGAAATCAGAAAAATTTAAAAACAAACGGACTTTTCCCAACGCCTGTTGTCTTCTCAAGATTTTGAAAACACTACGAAAAGTTCGGAAAATTTTCACGAAATATGACAATTTATCGAAAAATAAAATTTGAAAATCTCACCAATATCCTTGAAATGAATTGAATACAGAATTTAGGCCAAAGGCCAAGCACTGGGACCTATGGGGTCTTTCAGCACTGAAACGGAAATTGACAGTCATAGGTTTGAAAGGTGTAACAGGAGGAAAACCTCGCAGTTGCACTATGAATCAATTGTTAGGAGAGGGTGGAAAGTAAGATGGAAGAAAGAGAATATGAAAAGAGGTACAGTAAAAGGAACGAAAGAGGTTGCAGCTAGGGGTCGAAGGCACGCTACAAACAACCTTAAGTAATGCCTACAGTGCGCCGAGTGAGGTGCACTCTTTTAAATTTAATCCTTCATCTTGTAAATTCAAACATAATTCCTGCGCCTTCTCCCCTTGTAAAATCAATACATCGCCTTTGACATTCAACAATAATTCTTCCTCTTGTAAATTCAGTCTCTCAAATTGTAAATTCAACCCCAAATCTTCTTCCTTCCCTTGTAAATTCAGTCCCATATTTTTTTAAAAATTCAAGTGCAGTTTTTCTCTTCCGCTTCCCCCTCTGGAAAATTCATTCCCCCATCTTGTGAATTCAATTGCAATTCCTCACCTCCTACTGAATTCAAGTATTAATCTAGTCATCCTACTGAAAATTCAATTGCAGATTATCCTCTGCCCTAAAACTCAATCGTCAATGTTGCCAATTCAACTGAAATGTCTCATTATGCAGATTCAATGCCTCATCTTGTGAATTTAGTCACAAAGTCACCTCCTTGACCTCTTGTGAATTCAATCGTAACTTTCCACTTTCCTCCTTCTCATTTGATGATCCTCTAAAATTATGTCCCTATAACCAGATAATTCAAAAGCCCTAACAATCATAACAAACAATATCTATGACTGTGAACCTTTCGCCATGTAATTGGAAGGACATATCGAGATAGATTTAAAGGCCATGAAAGGTATCTGAAACGCATAAAGAATTTAGGCATTTCTTGAACTAATCAATAAATATTGCGCACCCTTCGCCAGGTAATTGACGTGGGCACCTGCACAGGAGAGTGCGACTCGGCGACAAGTGAGGTCTGCGTTTACAGGTAGGTTTTTAGATCTTGCTCCGTCGGGATATTACATGAATGAAAACTGCATAATCAGAAAGTGAAATAGCAACGTCCCTTCTATAAATAATACGTAATCTTATTCTATGCTTAAAATTCTTAAACCATGCCCTGTTCTAGGTGCTTACTTAATATACAGTGTATGTAAGTGGTATTAAAATGTTGGTTCCGTGGATGAACAAAAATAAACCGTATTTCATTTTTCGATTCTGCCAGCGAGCCGAACGGCGGATGCGCGATGTCTCTGCGCAAAAGCAGTTCCAGATGCGCACCCGTGGGCCTGGAACAGGTGAACGTCACCCAGAAGGACAGCTCGATCCGCACCCTCAATATTGTCACCAGCTGCGGGTGCGTGTAGCCCTATAGCCAGCGGGTATACAGAGATTGACCAGCAACAGATGATTAAAAAACCGCTGCTTTAGAATGAGTGTCAGTTGTCTTGAGAAACAAAACAAAACAAAAATAATAATAATAACCATCGTCTTGGGCCTCACTGTTGCCATTGGGCCTGGGACAATCACTCTCATCCTGATATTCAATGCTTTAGAAATTTAGGACAGACCTTAGCAGTCCACTGTGAATAGTAATGGGTGACAATGAGGCCTAAGTACCCAAAAGCATGAATACGAGTGATTCAACCTAATTCTTCGACTGGCAGTAAGAAATGTTTTGTTCAAAGGAATATTGGTTTAAACGCATAGCCTACTCAAGACAACAACGCTCCAATCTTCGCGGCGCAGACTTCCAGAATTCGGTCGACGGAACCACATTCATCCACATAGAGGCTACAAACAAAATTTCAGAGGCTAAAGTTTCTAAACAAACAATAGTTTTTAGTTTTATCCCTACAGTCGCAAACAAAAACAACAAGCAAGAAAGCTACACAGAAGACTGTGTGGTACTGTTAAGTTTATGTTTTCAAAACCTGACGGAAATTGTCTACAAAATTAAGTTACAGTAAGACGTGAAGATTCATTATGATTGGTGAAGAAAAACGATAATATTATAGACTACAATATGAATTATTACCTACAGATTCATTAAGACTGAAGAAAAAAATCTAAAATTATAATAGTCTTCAAATATAAATTATTAGCTACAGATTCACTGTGGTGAAAAAATATAATAATATTAAACTACAAATCTTCTATTATTGACACGATATTAACTATGACTGGTGACGAAAAATAAAAAAAATTATAATAGTTTACAAATCTTAATTATTAAATGAAGATCTGTTACGATTGGTGAAAGAAAAATTATGACCCAGTCTCAGAAAAACCAAATTTCCATTTAATAGATTATTTATGGTCTAGTGGGTTTATAAATAGCTGCTATATTTCTATAAATGTTAGGTAGGCATCAAATACACATTCCATGGGTAGATGTATAAACCTTTACATGGGGGAACTTTTATATATATAACTTGGTATATTTATGTAATGGAATTATAATCTGTGATTGTTTCTTATAAGTTAATGATAGTAAAAGGATGTCCATATATATATATATATATATATATATATATATATATATATATATATATATATATATATATATATATATATATATATATATATATATATATATATATATATATATGTAAATGTATATATCGACATTAAATGTATATTGATAGAATCATAGCTTTAACTTTAAGAGGCTTTTTTGTACAAAAGAGTTGTATGTAGTATATCATAAATCTTATAAATTGCGTTAGTATCTAGTATTTTTTTCATTCCCATCCTTCTTTATACCAATTGGAATTGAGAGCCCCTTGCATTCCCCATTAGTTAAAAGGGCTGGCTGGAAAGGCTTCCAGAAATTCCCCATTTGTGAAAAGGACTGGCTGGAAAGGCTTCCATAAATTCCCCATTTGTCAAAAGGACTGGCTGGAAAGGCTTCCAGAAATTCCCCAATTATGAAAAGGACTGGCTGGAAACGCTTCCAGAAATTCTCCATTCGTCAAAAGGACTGGCTGGAAACGCTTCCAGAAATTCCTCATTTGTGTAAAGGACTGGCTGGAAAGGCTTCCAGAAATTCCCTATTTGTGAAAAGGACTGGCTGGAAAGGCTCCCAGAAATTCCCCGTTTGTGAAAAGGCCTGGCTGGAAAGTCTTCCAGAAGTTCCCCATTTGTGAAAAGGACTGGCCGGAAAGTCTTCCAGAAATTCCCCATTTGTCAAAAGGACTGGCTGGAAGGGCTTCCTGAAATTCGCCATTTGTGAAAAGAACTGGCTGGAAAGGCTTTCAGAAATTCTCCAATTGTGAAGCGGACTGGCTGGAAAGCTTTCCAGAAAATAAAACATTATACTACTGAATCCTACGACCGCTTATCACAGATCAGTAAGCTTAAAGTTATATGTAATTCTTCTACAGTTTGGTCTCCTAAAGTCTTCAAGATTATTTATAGAGAGCTCAGATAACGTGCACAGGAAATTATCTAAATTATGTGCGTCTTTTCTCTCTCTCTCTCTCTCTCTCTCTCTCTCTCTCTCTCTCTTAAAAGACTGAAAGATTATAAAAGCTCTGTCATCACACTACACTCTCTGACAGGTCCCTCTATTCCAATACGATGGGGATTCTATTCAAATATTCCTCACAAACCACGGACACGGAAGTTGATCAGTGTACTAAATTTAGGCAAATGGGCATCGCATATCATAATGGCCATCGATGCCGAGGGGCTGAAATTACAAAGCCTAACCTATCAAAAGAAATATCCTACCTAGTACATCAGATTGGCAAGGATTAAATAAATCTCACTGCAATCGGTTAAAAATTATCATTATGGAGAATGCCTCTTCTCATTTTTCCACAGGACCTGGTTGACATCCAGGAATTTGCCAATACTGAATCCTGTCATTCTGACCAGTACCAAAGATACCGCATTAAAACAGCCCTCACGCTGCGAGATAATCCGACCACATATCAGTAAGGAAAATTCGTCAAAGATCAACAAAAGATAAACACCGGTACCAAAAAAAAGATGATTAAAAAAATGCGCCTAAGTTTCTTCGGCGCAATCGAGTCTTCTGTACAGCGTATAATCAAGGCCACCGAAAACAGAGCTATCTTTCGGTGGTCTCGGTATAATTCTGTATGAGCCGCGGCCCATTAAGCTTTAACCACGGCCCGGGGGTGGCATATCCTGTATCGTTGCCAGAAGCACGATTATCGCTAACTTTAACCTTAAATAAAATAAAAACTACTGAGGCTACAGGGCTGCAATTTGGCATGTTTGATGATTGGAGGGTGGATGATCAACATACCAATTTGCAGCCCTCTAGCCTCAGTAGTTTTTAAGATCTGAGGGAACAGAAAAATTGCGAATAGAATAAAGAGCGGACGGACAGACAAAGCCGCCACGTCCAGAAAACTAAAAACGCAATCCATAAGGAAGGCGGTTATTGTTAGCATCTATTTACAGGCGATAGTACCTACTTTGATATATGATACAGCATGTGTCTGCTTTTATATGCTATGATGTTACATAATTTACACCATTCTTATTATTATTATTATTATTATTATTATTATTATTATTATTATTATTATTATTATTATTATTATTATTCAGTAGATGAAACCTATTCATATGAAACAAGTCCACAGGGGCCATTGACTTGAAATTCAAGCTTCCAAAGAATATTAAGGTGTTCATCAGGAAGAAGGGGAAGTAAAAGGAAATACCACTTATTAAAAAAAATTATAGTATTAGGGCAGCAATGCATTGCATTTTCGCTTGAAACCTTCCTTACCCCGTAGGCCCCACAGTTGTTGCAAACAAACAGCCAAACATTCATACCATTGCCAGACACCCACTCACTGTGTCAGAAGTAAAGCTTTCCAAGTTCTAGTAAGACCTGCATTCATGAGGTACTTCGAGGGTTGCCAGATCCACTGGCCTTGCGTCAAGTAAGCTGGTTCCAGTATTTTCAAAGTCCCAAGGTATAAATGCACGAACTACGTCTACCATGTCACGGCAGTCATCGCTAGTCACTCCCACAGAAAAAATGCATAGTCAGTCCAAGTTTGGAGGAAGAAGAGTCACTGTACTTACGATGAACCCCCTGATACTGAAAGCTCTCAACCACCACATTTCAGTCCCACATCCTACAAACTGTATGGATAATGCACATTTCACTATAATAAGCAATAATTATCAGTGCACATCTGAGGATTTCTTGAACTAATAACATGAATCCTCCGCCCTCTGTATCTCTCTTCCTCTGAAATATTACAAGGTACAGTGGCAAAGCGATCAAAGGAACAACCTGCAGGCCACAGTGAGTCAAGAGCAAAAATGTACCTATAGAGCACAGGCTTGCACTATGATGAAAAACCATATTCCTGAAGAGTAGCAACCACATCTATACAGCTATATAGCAAAGTTACGTATCAGCAGCACAGCCTTAGGAAAAGTAGCAACCTCGTAAAACTATTACAGCAGCAAATGTAACATTTAGAAACAAAGCAGAAAAGTAGCAACCTCGTAAAACTATTACAGCAGCAAATGTAACATTTAGAAACAAAGCAGAAAAGTAGCAACCTCGTAAAACTATTACAGCAGCAAATGTAACATTTAGAAACAAAGTAGAAATGAATGGAAGCAGAGTTCCGACAAATGAAGAGAAAAGAACATGAATAAATGTAGACAGACAACTACAGGAACTCCATATTTCACATTAACCGCCACATCCATCAGATAGTCCACCCACTGCTGCATCATCATGAACCAGTCCAATCTTTGCAAGATTTTAAAACACTCGAAGAAGCTAACTCTATTCCAGAGGAGAAAGGAGTTCAAGTATACTTAAGCAATCAATCAGGGATGACATATTCACCCCTGACTAATCTGAACAAGCAGTGACCACCACTCACAAATAAAAACAATCACCAAGCAAATCATCGATTCCAAGACAGATAAGTGTTAGCCCACATGCCTCGCAGTACAAGAATTTCTTTAAATTCTGGTTAAACAATGAACTGAGGAACTAAAGAAACAATTTAAGAATTAGTACCAAGAATTCCCCATAACACAGCAAATGATTTTTTTAGCTCAGCCAATAATGAAGTGATAAGCCTTCTCAAAAACTTTAAGGTTACAGTTGGCAAATTTGGCTTCAGCTAATTGGCTCTGGTAGTGAAAGAAGTAGGACACACGGCCTGTGTTGCCAGAGATAATGCTCTGTGGAAAATTCGATTTCACACAACGTTATTTGTCTACACAAGAACTTTATGATGACCATAGCTAGACACTGCTAGCTATCATCTAGACAGCACCCAGATATCAGACAAGTGGCAAAGAAAATAGGACTGCACCCAGTGACTAACATAATATAAGCTCACTCAGTACAGGTTATTGACCAGTGATTCTCAACCTTTTTTGGCCCATGCACCCTTTCACCATATGTTTCAGAATGTCATTCCCCCACGCCCCTTTCCAAAATTGTCTACTTCAGAAGGTGCATTCCAGTAATATGCAACAAAATACTAACAAAAACACACAAGCTGGCAGTTTGTACTGTACTGTATTGTGTGTAGATTTAGACCAAAGACCAAGCACTGGGGCCTATGAGGTCATTCAGCACAGAAACGTAAATAGACAGTAAAAGGTTTGAAAGTTGTAACAGGAGGAAAACCTCGCAGTTGCACTATGAACCAATTCCTAGGAGAGGGTTGAGGAAAGTAAGATGTAAAATAGAGAATATGAAAGGAGGTACAGTAAAAGAAATGAAAGGGCTCGCAGGTAAGAGAGAGGAGCGAGTAATGAATAGAAGCAAGTGGGCCTTAGAAATACGAGATGCACCAGCACTCTGAACCGATGACCGAAAAACAGTTGAGGTCAGAGCCAAAGAGCTACAATAAGAGTGCTCCAGCGGAAACAACGATTTGTTTTTCAATAGCTTAGAATATGACTTGACAAAACGAGATGCAAAATAGTGCAGTAAGTCCTCCCCTCAAGGATATAATCCATTAGTGTGTATATAGCTCTTCCTTGGGCGAGTCGGTAGAGTTGTGGCCTTGCACTCGTTAGGCCCGAGTTCAACTCCCCGGCCGGGTAATGAAGAGTTAGAGGAATTTATTTCTGGTGATAGAAATTCATTTCTCTCTATAATGTGGTTCGGATTCACAATAGCTGTAGGTCCCGTTGCTAAGTAAACCAACTGGTTCTTAGCCACGTTAAATAAATCTAATCCTTCGGGCCAGCCCTAGGAGAGCTGTTAATCAGCTCAGTGGTCTGGTAAAACTAAGGTATACTTAACTTAGTGTATATATATATACATATATATATATATATACAATTTATATTTATATGTATATATTTAAATGTGTGTATATACATACATATATATACATATATATATATATATATATATATATATATATATATATATTTATATATATATATATATATATATATATATATATATATGTATATATATATACTATATATACTATATACATAATTAACCGACATTTGCGGCTTAACCAGGAGGGTGGTATTTTAGCCTAACCAGGAGGCAAATACCAAAGTTTTTACCGTCGTATAAATCAACTTGGATATCAAATATCAGATGAAAGTATATTTGCAAATTGCGAAAACTTCCAGTGCACAATCACAACACTACATTACAACAGTAGTGTTGTAGTAATCTACAACATCATATCAAAGACCAGTGAATAGGAATGAAACGCGACCTTCAGTTAGGAATAAAATAAATTATAAATGATTTTTTTTTTATCTTTATAGTGTAATTTCCATAGTGCTGAGAGAGAGAGAGAGAGAGAGAGAGAGAGAGCGCATTCTTGAATTTTAAGAGAAACAGTTTAATGCAATTCCCAACCTGATTATGCGAGAGATTCTGAATAGTACAAGTAATTTTACACCAATAACCCCTTACCTCACACAAGTGGGTGCACGAAAGCAAGAACGCAATAGGAACAGAGAGAGAGAGAGAGAGAGAGAGAGAGAGAGAGAGAGAGAGAGAGAGAGAGAGAGAGAGAGAGAGAGAGAGAAATTCTTTAATTTTAATGCTATTCCCAATTTAATGATACCAGAGATTCTATTCTGAATAGTACAACTGTACACCAAAAACTCCTTACCTCATACGTGTGGGTGTCAGAAAGCAAGAATGCAACAGAAACCAAAAGAGAGAGAGAGAGAGAGAGAGAGAGAGAGAGAGAGAGACCAAGAGAAAGCTCATTCTTGAATTTTAAGAAAAACATTTCAGTGCCATTCCCAATTTAATTATTTAAATGCTATTCCCAATTTAATTATTGCAATGCTATTCCCAATGTAATTATTTCAATGCTATTCCCAATTTAATTATTTAAATGCTATTCCCAATTTAACGATGCCAGAGATCCTGAATGGAACAAGCAATTGTACGCCAATAACTCCTTACCTCATACACGTGGGCGTCAGAAAGCAAGCATGCAATAGAAACCGAGAGAGAGAGAGAGAGAGAGAGAGCGAGAAAAAATATCCGGTACCGGTTACCGCTGAATAAAACGATGAGGCAAACGCGGTTTAACATTACACTGCGGCGTCTTAAAGGCAAGCTTCACTATCTCCTTTACATGCAGTGCACAATATAGTGACTTCATACAAAAACAATGGCACCCTATAACCTTACGTGCGAGCCCACGCGAGCGAGGAGGAGCGGCTAGACTTGGCAAAAACAAAAACAACAAAAAAACATAATTTTATGCTCGACAGTTGAGTAACCGGAGGATGGACAAGTAGTAAAAGGTGGGGAGATAAGGTTTAAATGAACACCTTTATTTTTATTCTTATTTCTTCTTTGTCTCCAGCCATAACATCGCCGAGACAGGGCTGCTGAATACAGATGAGATGGGATCTTTTTTTTTTTTTACGCGAGTTATCCCTTCGACCAGTTAACGGAGGTTACGTCGGAGAACTCCAGAGGAGGTCCTAGGATCCTTAGGCAGTGTCCCTAGGCGGAAATCCTGTTGGGAAAGGAATCCCGTAGACCAAGAATGTTGCCCTCATTCCGTGGCCGCCCTAAGGAATCTAAGGATGGGAAGCCCTTGGCTACTGACGTCATCTTATTGCGTGTGTGTGGGCGTCCTCGTAGACAAAACTCAGACTAGTTCCGGATAGAAAACGGGACGTGGCTCGTAGACCAAAGGTTATCATCTTATTCCCTCGTCAACATCAGGTTCGAAAGTGAGAGAAAATGTACGCTACTGGATATTTTACATGATCAGAAATCTAGCTGATATCACACACCGTTATATGAAAATATGCGAATATACACTATTATATATATATATATATATATATATATATATATATATATATATATATATATATATATATATATATATATATATATATGTGTGTGTGTGTGTGTGTGTGTGTGTGTGTAGAATCTACTGGTCACTTTTTACCAGACACATATGTAATTCTAATAGCCACAATTCGAGAAGTTAAGAGGGCATTGTGGCTATTAGAATTACATATATATATATATATATATATATATATATATATATATATATATATATATATATATATATATATATATATATATATATATATATATATATATATATATATATATATATATATATATATATATATATATATATATATATATGTACATAGTGTGTGTGTTGTGTGCCTTAATGGACGTTATACAAACCCATTCCATTAGCTTTAAAATGTTATCTGAGAGAACAACGCCTATATTAAAAAATCTAGCCTTTCCTCATAAAACACTGCCATAATTACCGGAGGCATTACGTAAACACCGATGTCCACATCTACTGAGTTACAACTAAAAATACATCAAATATTAGTCGTTAGCCGTTTATAAAGTAAGTCGTATGATAAAACAAGTGCTACAGATTGCTCATTTTCTAATTTGTGCCTCCCAGCAATTAGAAAATAATCAACGAAACAATAAACAAAGACCATATTTAATACTGTTGCCTCTACACTGTCATATTTTCATTACTTCTGTTGTTAATCAAACTTTGACCTTGCACAACTTGTACAGCTTCGAAGACGGAGTTCCCGAATTAAAACACAGGAGGACCACGACTGGGTAACGAAAGATACGAATTGCCAAGTGGTCCAGGAAAAGCCGTTGAGTAGATTGTTTTGTTTTTTGCATGTGTCAATATATCTCATGTTGAGTTCTTCAGTATTTCAGCAAAGAAATTTCCTTGTCTCGGTTTAATTTGTAATTAGTAATATTTCAGGGAAAACATTAATATTCTACAATTTTCATGAGTATTTTCCTCTTTAAAACCACTCCCTTGACGGGATAGCCTTCTAGTTTTCGAAAGGTGCTTTCCCAAGTGACTGGAAACCACCACATTCAGCTAACAGCCATACAAATAATGCACTACTGGGCTCCAAAAGACACAATGAATTGTCTATGAAACAGACATAAACAAATATCTCAAACCAGAGACTAAAAACATAAGTAAACAAGACGAAGAAAAAATCGGCAAGCGAACAAGCAGCAACCAACCGAGAACCAAAAACGAGAAGGATCAAAGCAAAGCAGCGGACAAAAACGTACATTTACACGGGTGAAACCCAGCCGAGAAACAAGTGTATGTCTATCGAGAGGGTCGCCTTTTATTATTCTGGCGGCTCGCGGGTTATCTATCGCAGCGTGTCAACACTATCTTCTTCTCGGCACTGACTCGGCAGAATTCAGGGCTCCGCTTAACGACTCGATTTTCGAATGTGACCCGAACGGTTTCACCGACTCACGGTGTCGGGTTCGGCCGGCATGAAATTGCGCGGGGGAAGAGGCCGAGGCGATAATGACGCCTATAAACTGAGCATGAGACGTCTGTCTCGCTGTTTTATAAAGGTGCTAATTAAAATGGATGGACTGCGCCATAAATTCTAGAGCTGTTAATTGTTGGCGATGAGTATACTGTGGAAAATGCCATGAAAATTGAGACAAGTAATACACACACACATAATATATATATATATATATATATATATATATATATATATATATATATATATATATATATATATATATATATATATATATATATATATATATATATATATATATATATATATACATAGCCTGTGTGTGTGTATTATGTGCCTTAATGGACGTTGTACAAACGCATTCCATTAGCTTTAAAATGTTATCTGAGAAAACAACGACTGTATTAAGGGATCTAACCTTTTCTCATAAAACACTGCATTAATTAATGGAGGCATTGCATAACACAACGATGTCGACATTTTGTGATTTATAACAACTAAAAATAACAACAAATAATAGCAAATCGAAAAAGCCTGATGTTACAAGAACAACTTCCGTTTTGAGGAACACGTACTCAATTTCATTAACGTTACCTCCAGAGAAAAGTTCTAAAATATTTGCTAATTTATGAGCAATCAAGGGCTGAATAATAATTAGTCCGGAATCCTTAATAAAGACATGAATAAATTTATTTTGGAACAAAGCAAAGCATTAGAGGTGTACACCTGAGGGCTACTGTAGGTTGTTCATTCAGAAACTGCAACAAGCCTATATTTAATTTCTCACATTTCTTTTTTAAATAGATTACAGTTGCAGCATTACCTGACATGACGCCCATTATGTGGACATAATATGACCACATAAAGGGCATCATGCCAGGTAATGCTCATTTCCCAGAAGAGTGACACAACTCAAAAAATGTGTTTTTTGAGTCACTGATACCAGCAGATGGCCCATTCTTTGTTCCATATTGTGGTAAAAACGTCTTATTTGTATTTGTAATACTAACCGCTAGAGGGCATGACATGTCACTATTACAATAGAGAGAGTACAGAGAGTTTTAAACTTTAATAAATTGCTTCTCCTGAAAAACAGCAGTTTTTGAGTTATGTCTCTCTTCTGGCAAGTGAGCGAGATTATATTTCATTCTGGAATGCTGTCAAAGTTAAGTATATCTTAGTTTAACCAGACCACTGAGCTGATTAACAGCTCTCCTAGGGCTGGCCCGAAGGATTAGATTTATTTTACGTGGCTAAGAACCAACTGGTTACCTAGCAACGGGACCTACAGCTTATTGTGGAATCCGAACCACATTATGAAGAGAAATGAATTTCTATCACCAGAAATAAATTCCTCTAATTCTTCATTGGCCGGTCGGAGATTCGAACTCGCGGCCAGCAGAGTGCTAGCCGAGAACGGAACCCACTCTCCCAACGAGGAACTCTGGAATGCTGTCGGTCACAAATACTGCACTTATACAATATGCTTGTAAGCCAATAATCTCAGGCTGTCCAGGATTGACTGATTGATTTATAGGAATGGAATATAGAGTTTAGGACAAAGGGCAAGCGCTGGGATCTATGAGGTCATTCAACGCTGGTAAGGACATTGAAAGCAGGTAGGTCTGAAAGGTGTAACAGCAGATAAGTTGTTAGGAGAGGGTGGTTAGCAAGATGGAGAAGAGAGTGGTCAGCAAGAAGGAAGAAAGCGGATATGAATGAAGGTACAGCGAAAGGAATGAAAGGGGTTGCAGCTAGGGGCCGAAGGGACACTGCAAAGAAGATTTTTGGCAAATATGCCAAGCACTGGGGCAACTAAGGCCATTCAGCGCTTAGAATCTAATATCATCAGTCAAGCCAAAATTCACCAAAACTATAATTTAAGATGAAAATTTTTTTAAAATATAGTCTTTAAGTCCTGACTAGAAACCGAGTTTCTTAACCACTTGATGAGGGGTTGCTCATAGGTCCAAAAGAAGTTCTGGGGCTCTATCAACCAAAGGGATTGATCTGTTGCTCCCAAATGCGCTATTATCAACGATGACTTCAAGGGGCAATATATGGCCTACAAAATTGGTGAATGAACTTCAGACTGAAAACTTCAAATGGATATTTTAACTGGAATGCTGGGTTTTGGTGCCAAACCTATTTTGGCGACAGCCATTTAACAACGGTCGTTTAGGGGTCAAGACCATTTTTAGTTTTCTGCAAAGAAAACTTTTTTTTGTGCCGGCTTTGCCTGTCCGTCCGCACTTTATTCTGTCGGCAGTTTTTCTGTCCGCCCTCAAATCTTAAAAACTATTGAGGCTAGTGGGCTGCAAACTGGTATGTCGATCATCCACCCTCCAATTATCAAACATACCAAATTGCAGCCCACTCGCCTCAGCAGTTTTTATTTTATTTAAGGTTCAAGTTAGCCATAATCGTACTTCTGGCACTGCTACAGGTACCAACAACACGGGCCACCACCGGACCGTGGTTGAGTTTCATGGGCGTGGCTGAGGCCACCATCGGACTGTGGCCGAGTTTCATGGGCCGTGTCTGAGAGTTTCATACAACATTATACGCTGTACAGAAAATTCGATTGCGCCGAAGAAACTTGGGGCATTTTTACTTGTTTAAAGTTATATACAATGTACCGCATTAAAAATCCCCATGACAGCAGGCAGTCTGCTGCCACTGCTTGTCAGCTGCTATTTGGAGAAGCATAAAGGTTTCTTCAACGCATAACTTAAAAACACAAAATGCAAATTCGTCAAATTAAATAACCATGCAAATGAAGAGACAGTGAGGGCTTGAAAAGAAAAACAATATTTAATAACAAAAAAACAAGTAAAAAATGTGCCGAAGTTTCTTTGGCGCAATCGAGTTTTCTGTACAGCCGCTACAATCAAAGCCACCGAAAAAGATCTATCTTTTGGTGGTCTCGGTAAAATGCTGTATGAGCTGCGTCCCATGAGACTTTAACCACGGCCCGGTGGTGACCTATCCTGTATCGTTGCCAGAAGCATGATTATGGCTAACTTTTTCCTTAAATCAAGTAAAAACTACTAAGGCTAGAGGGCTGCAATTTGGTATGTTTGATGATTGGAGGGTGGATGATCAACATACTAATTTGCAGCTCTCTAGCCTGAGTAGTTTTTAAGATCTGAGGGCGGCCAGTAAAAGTTCGGACGGACAGGCAAAGCCGGCACAATAATTTAGTTTTCTGTTACAGAAAACTAAAAATTAAATATCTATACGAACGTTATTGGCATGTACGAGTATTATTTTTCAAATAAATACCAAATCATTCTTCCCTGACATTTTATTTTAGCAGATGAAGGGATCTAAGTAAAGTGGTAAATACTGAATAAGTACTGTATAATATACGCACTAAAAACCTTTCATGTATTATAAATTTTAGGTACAAAATATTCCTTGAATACTGTAGAACGTACCTATTCCTCCCGAGCCATCGGAATGTAAAGTGATAGTAGAAATAGCTGAGTCAACCAATAAATTCTAGAAATATTCAATGTTTCTTTCATTGCAAAAATTATTTTCAATTCCCTTTTGGACTACTCTGTTCATTCTTCCCCCTAACCCCCTAGGCAGCCCCCTCTCACCCACCCCCTTCCTCTGTTTATGAAGAACTTCACGGAGAGAGATTTAGTGAGGACTTTAAGACTCTTCTGACTTTCATTGAAATTTCAAGCGACCTCCATTTAAGAGAGAGAGAGAGAGAGAGAGAGAGAGAGAGAGAGAGAGAGAGAGAGAGAGAGAGAGAGAGAGGAATGTAATTTTTTCTGATGTGAAAAAAAATTGCGTCTCGTATCAACAGAGAAAAATTTTCAAATAAAAATTTTTTTTAGACATTTGACCTGAAGGTATGTGAAAAATATCCGTGATTAACACTGAATGATGCAACTTGCTGTGTGTGTGTGTGTGTGTGTGTGTGTGTGTGTGTGTGTGTGTGTGTGTGTGTGTCCACTTATGCCTCCATTTACGAGAAATGAAGCTGCCCTCAGCCTCAATCGGGACTTGGACTGGATCAGTGAATGGTGTAGTCGATGGGGTATGAGGCTAAACTACAGTAAAATGAAAGCACTAATAATTAACAGATCTCGTGCAGATTTTCCACCCCATCCTCCCCTTCAGGAGAATGGAACTTCGCTGAAAGAGTCTGAAGCTTTCCATTTTAGGTGTAACTTTTGACTCACATCTTACTTTTGAGAAACACCTGATGAAAGTTTCAGCACATGCAGTACGAAAGTTAGGCATTGTTCGTAAGGCTTCATATATTTATTATATAACAGTGATAAAATCAATGCAACCTGTTTTAGGTCACCTGTCTTCCTTTACTGGAATACTGTTCTGCGGTGTAGATGTCTGCTTCTGCCAGAGATTTATCTCTTTTATAGATAGAGTGGTTCGTGGTGTAGGTTCCTGTTTCCTGCTACTAGCAGTTGTGACTTGACCATCGACGGATAGTCTACTGTTTGTCACTTTTTCAAAAGTTGTATTTTAATTGAGATATTTCACATTCACAATTGATCCCTGGCCCCTTTTCCTGCCGAGAGCAAACCAGATTCACCGAACAGCAGCACCAAAATGCAGTAAATGTGCCTAGCTGTCGAACTTCTCAGTTCCAGAGAGCCTTTATTCCTCACATTGTTGGACCGTGGAACAGTTTCCCTGAGGATGCCGTGCAATTGGAACTTCAAAAGTTCAAGCGAAGATGCAATGCATGACTACCTTAATGCTGTTCTCCTTGCATTTTCATATATTTTATCTGTTTATTAATTTATTTCTCTTTTTTAATATGTGAGATCTCTTCTTTCTCTATTTCCCTTTACCTTCTCTTACTTCCAATGGGCATCATATTCTTTGGAAGCTTGAATTTCAAGTCAGTGGCCCAGCTGGGCTTGTTCCATATGAATAGGATTCATCTTCTGAATAATAATAATTTCTGTTCGGAAGAATTCTACCTAAACGGAAATATCATTATCAACTTATTACGTTTAACTGTGAACGTTACAAGCAGATGAATGAATGAGCCTAGGGCTCGACTTGAAAAAAACTATATTATAAAAAAGCATTTGTGCTATTGGCCTAACTCGTGACACTTCTCTATGCATTCGAAGGCCATGGCTTACCTATATGCTTAAGATATAATAACATTAAAAAACGAAAGAATGTGACCTACCAAGAGCTGCAAACTAAAAACAATTAAAGAGCCGAGGTAAAATAAGTGAACTGAACATAGGCCTAACTCAAAGCTAACCTAAGGGTTGGTCTTGACTCTTGGGCTTAAACCGTCACACTTGAATGATAACGACGACCTTTCAAAAAGTAATTGAGATTCCTATTGTTCCCTGTAAAGTCATCAAGCTTACATCAATATGAACACTTTAGAACAATGCTGACCTTTTACCAAAAATAACCTTTCATTTGAAATATGAAAAGTGACAGAAAAATTAAAACATAAATGAATGACTACAACTTACAGATGAATCCTGCATGAGGTAGGCTATGCCGTGCGCCACGCACAAAATTTACAGAACACAAATATAATTATCACCATCTACACAATGTCAAGTAAACTATAAACGACGAAAGTTTATGTATGTTGGCTAAAATTCCCGCTGAAAAAAAGAAAGTAAATTTAATTGTTTACACAGGTACTTGTCGCAGTTAGCGCTCTGACTTCAATTGTCATTCTGGTTTATACTTTCTTCTTCTTTACGATGAGGATGTCAAGGCGGAAGCAGTGTTATCTTATTCAACCACTCAAAACAAGAAAAATAAAAATATAATGGCGTTATTTCAAAGATGTTCTATATTCATCGTCAATTTTTCTTTATTACTCCTATTCAGTATTCATTACGTGTCTACCCAGTTATGGACATTCTTTCCCCCATGCACTCTCGAGGTGCAGACTCCCTTGCTCCATACCAGTACCACTAACCTTAATAAGTATTATTTCGGTGTAAAATTTGGATAGAATAAATAACGACATGTATTTTCCATTAATTTGAGTTGGTTATGAATGGTCTGAGTACTGGCAGTAGAGCAGCTAGGTTATTCATTATTCATTAGCCTAACGTGAGTGTTGGTTTGTGGTTGGGGGAGGTGCCTGCACTGTCACGCCAATTTTTGCTCTGAAGCGTTCACATGATCATTCTTGAATGTCATTCACAGGAATGACAGTTTTTGAAGATTTCAATTCCTGAGAACACGATCATTGTGGAATGTCATTCCTCATCCTTCAACTGTAGTTGTGGCAGCGAACGGTTTTCTTGCATGAAATGTATTTCTACCCTAAATTCTAGACCTAGCTAGCCCATCAATGAGATGGTTGGTTGTGCACGAAACTCTCATTTGCGGATCACCGGTTTGACCACGGGCAATGCTGTTAAGCTGGTGAAATAAATTTAATCTTGGGCAGTAGTTGTAGAGCGTTGGATAACTGAAAATTCAAAGTGCTTGTACTGATGGTCTTAATTCCATAAAAAGAAAAAAAATCTAGACCTAGTAAATTGCTTGAGTGACAATGCAAAGGCTGTGTGTGATCCAACCTCCATAGAATAAATATCTAAACACAGTAAATCACTTACAGAGGTAAGTGATAAAGGTAAAGTTTCATACAAATTAATGACCTGGGCTTTTGTTTTCCTACAATTTTGCCTCTTAAGAGTGACGACTGTTGTCGTCCGGTATGGACCGTAAGGTGGAAATGTCTCTGATACTTCTAGGTGCTAGGCCCTTGAATGAATTATGAAATTTAGACTATTAAGCCAAGCACCGGAGTATTTTCAGCCATTCAGTGCTTAACACAGTGAAAAGTAGGAGTTAGTAATTGGACAGTAAGTGAAAGAGATCCAGAAAATAAATGAGAGAAGTACAAGACTAAGGGTGAAACTGGAAGAAAACTCCACAACTAGAGCAATGAAGAAGTTACACAGCAAGATGAAAGAAAGGAAGCGGGAATGGGGGTTAAGTGTTAGGTGCCCTGGCAGCTCTATCCCCTAATGGGGATTTTTTACTTTTAACCTCAAGTTCAATGCTTAACGATAAACATTCACAATCTATCATCTGCCTATTCAGTTACCTAATACAGTATGATGTAACTGAATAGGATTCTCAAAACCTGTGAAGTTTTTTGCATCATTAAAAGCGCCAGTATATTGTGTTTAGCTCTCAGGAGTCTCTTACTATCATTTGCTCAGCATCTCCTCATGGGTTATTGCCTGCAGAATATCCTCTGGCACAGAGTAGACAGTACTCAAGTCCTTTGCAGCACTCCTTCAGCAAGTTACACCGCTTGCATATTTTACTCTTCACCCATTCACTTTGGTCTATTACCACATAGCTGCATATTTCCTGTAAATTTGCCTTTCTCCAGTTTTCATAATCATATTTAAAGAAAAAAGCCTTTGGGAGTGCTCTAAGAATCTAATACAGACCCAGTGGTCTCATCACATTATTCTACAACATTAACATGCCAAAAAAGTCTTCCTGGTATCCTCTGCCTTCATAATACTTTGGTTATTACTTGTCACCACATTTTGCTAAATGCCTTCTCAGATTTATCATACTTTTTGCATGGTACTTTTCCTGTGCTTTTCTTGGCATGGATATGTGATAAGAAGCAGCAAAGAACACTTGGTCATAAAAGTATAGTAGATATGGAATTAAAAGAGCAAAAGACTTGTATGAATTCAGGTCCAGGAAATCATGGAAAAGCAGATAGACAAATACCTAGACATGACGAGAGTTCAGGCAGAGAGGCAAGCAGAGAGAACTCTTATCACAGAAGGAATGGAAGACATAAAAAGGTTGATGGTAGTGGCCTCTCCTCTAGCTGCCTAGCCATAAAGACTGCTTCTGTCTCACTACTAAACAGACTGAATACTGTCTCCAAAAACTTCCTCCAAATGACACAAGGGATCTTCGTACATGAAAATACTGTAACTTACATGCAGTTTACACAACTTGCCCAATTTTATTAAAGTGAAATATGGGGAAAAAAATTTGCATTATAAAATTAATTACAGTTTTTGGTGGTAAATAAAAATCAGATACACTGTCCCTTTTTATTCTAGCTTTACACTAAGTTCAATCAGCACTAAGATGATTTGCAGATATCAAGTTACATGAAACAGATCATAAAATATTTTCTTGTAGAATTTAAGCTTCTGGACCCTAACAAATCATGCAGCCAAAACTAACCCTACTAAAAGTATATACAATGGGATGAAAAAATAACCAGAATAAGTTTTTCTTAATATATTAAAAATAAAATAAATTCCATAATATTCCAACCACTTGAGAATCATACTTATGAGCCTGAATACACAAGTAATTCATGTTGGTTCAACAACACAATTCAAATCTTCATTCCCAATTATCAAGTTAGAGCAAAATAAACTTGTCTGGATGAAAATATACGAAATGGCTTCAGGAGAAGCTTGCGACTAATTTATCCTAGCTGGAAGAAAAAAGCTCATCACATCCATAAAGGTTCTTAGAGTGGAGCTGAGAATCTATGGATGAAACTACATTTAGCATATACAATGTATGTTTCCCACCTTATACAATACTTTCAAACTACCCTGTACACTGTTGGCAAATGAATCTACCAGGGCCCACAACCACTGAAGTAACTAATACTGCACTTGTAGCTCCCCCATGACAACCTTCTGAAACTACAAGTTTACTAATCTTCAAACACCTTGAGAATATAACTGATGTTCCCTCCTGACAACACACTAGTCTTCAAGCATCTTGGGAAGAAACAACAAAATACTACTGAAACCTACATCATCAAGCAATCTAATTATCACCCGTTACCAGGCTGTATATATTTATGGAAAGAATGTTTGTGTAATAACTGTACTAAAGTTTCAAGGTTTGGGATTGGTTTTATTTCATGGTGAAAAAATCTGTTCCTTTCTTGACAAAGAACAGTAATTGTGAATTAACATGGAAGCATTAGTAATCCTACATGTGTAACAGTTAATTTTGTGGCAAAGCTTCAATCCCTCTCATCAGAGAACACTTCAAACTGCTATAATGTCAATGCTTTTAAGACTTAATGAACAATCTGCCTTTGCCAAGGAATCTGAAATTGGGTACTAAACTAATTCAAAATTCAAAACTAATAGATCCAGTCGAACTGGCTCTGGGTAAATCTGAGAACCTGTAGAGCATACGTATAAATGACTGCTAATTAGGAAGAAAAAAAAAGTGACCACTAAAGAATAAATAAGCAATAAAGATAAATATAACTGTGCCATAACTAGTGCAGCATTCCAAACTCAGCAGTAACTATACATTTCACCCCTTGGCACGAAGCTATATATACAGCACATCTGACCAATTACAGCACAGACTGTCATTTCCTGAAAAGGAACATCTATCCTAGTTCAGTGGAATGGAGGCCCTCTGAAGCCTTCTGTAAAGCAGTCTCCCCAGTCTGACTTCCCATTTCTCTATAACCATAAGAACTGCAGTTAATAATTCACATAGACTTCTGTTTATAAAGTCTAGAAGACAAAAAATACATATACTGAAAATAATAAGACTATCACGAGACATAAATAACAGTGCATAATATCACTAAATATCAGCAGGAGTTATAATGTAGCACACGAGCACGCATAAGAAAAGAGGCCTACAAAATTTTAAGCCTATTTTCTTATTAAGTTATATGACCAACTACAAAGAGCAATTGTGCCCTATTATAACTTCCACAACAGATGGCATTGACAGTTGGATGTTTTCTTTTTTGCATAAGAAGGGAGGCTATGTCAAGTTTGTACATCCTTTGCTTTCCTAATTTGACTTCAAAGAAAATTTTTGCCAACACCTGACAAAACCTCCATTCTACAAATACTGTATACTGCAGTATGGTAAATATTCAGGATATCAGCCACCAATAAAGTGGCAAAATCAGCTTGCTTCCCACCAGTGTTACTCACATGCCAATGAAATTTATACCAAATTGCTCACCAAATATACACGGTTTGCTGACATCACCCTTTCTTGGTAATCATTCTTCTAGTGAAGTACCAGGTGGCTCCCAATAACATACCATACCTTAAGGTATGTTCTTTACTCACAAAAATTTTCGTTCCTATACATTACACCAGATTATTGGTACATTTTACACAATATGGTATACACAACACACAGAATTCCCTAAGATGAATTATGATTTTTATGAAGCACTCTCTGGCACTAAAATTACACGAAAACTGATGTTATGGTAAGCTTATATACAGCCCCAGAAGATTAACAAGTCATACGACTCAATGCCACTCAAGTTACACGAGTTGAGAAGTGACATCATGCCTCACAGTCCATTCCAACCTGAGTCATTCAAAAAGAAAAGTGACATCAAGCAATGAATGAAGGTAACTTACCTGGAATGACAAGCACGTTTACTAGTTATTGAACAGTGTGTGAAATACTTTCTCATCGTATCTGTTCAAAAATATCACACTATTTTCAGTGACCAATATGCAAGTTACTAAGATATACTGTATATATGGTTTAAGACTGAAGCTTGAGAAGCTGTGCTCTTCGCTGACCAACTATGTAATGAAAAATGAGCTATCAAACAGAACATGGAGTTTCACATAAGCCTTGTAATAATTGTACAACACATAAATCTTTACTATCTAAATATGTTCACAATAAATAAGAGTTGAAAATGTAGTGAAACATTATCTTGGGTACATTCAGTTGATTTGACAGAGGAGGGCCTTACAACCAGCATCTACCTGATTTGCAAACTCAAATTCCTGACACTTTGTTGTTACTTAATAATAATAATAATAATAATAATAATAATAATAATAATAATAATAATAATAATAATATATAATAATAATAATCTTCTGCCCTCACTTAAAAATTACGATGGCTACAAACATAAAGAGCATAATTTTTCACTAGGGCTCAAGTGAATGAATACCATACCTTGCAAGCAAGTGCAACCATATAGTTGTAATGGCCCAGGATTATTTTTGCTGGAATCACTGCAGTAATACAGTGGCAACTTGAAAATCATAGGTCATCAGGTGGGGAAGATTCTAAAAGAATGGTAGCGAAGGCAAGCAGTTGGAAGGTGTATCTCACTGTTAATAACTGATATACTTTAACTCAAAACTGACTTCTTTAGATTTCATTCTTTCAGAGCCTCATACTCCATTCAACTTGTCTGACACAAATGAAAACTGACTCTGCAGTACATTTACAGTTTCATGATCAAGTCAGCTCATAATCTGAAATTCTCACAGTGTAAAATATGTCAGATTTAAATACCTCAATAAACAGAATGAGACCGAACCCAAACTGAGAAAGCCAAGATAAAAAGTCATACTATCATAAAAAGCTATTGTACCTGACATCATATAATTTCCTTTGTCCTATCATTGATGATGCAGTGAACCAAAACCTACATTCACTCCAT
Organism: Macrobrachium rosenbergii; assembly: GCF_040412425.1. Lineage (NCBI taxonomy): Eukaryota > Metazoa > Arthropoda > Malacostraca > Decapoda > Palaemonidae > Macrobrachium > Macrobrachium rosenbergii. The sequence goes on from NC_089745.1 coordinate 9,950,455, forward strand.
GATCAGATTTCACTATGACAGCTTCTCAAAAAACAATTAAGAGTAACTGCAAAACAAAATCCTCTCATGCAAAACCATGAAGAAATCTGTTAAAGTCACAAAAACTCAGCCCTTGGGCAACAGCTCCATGTAAATAAAGCTAATGTAATGACTTGTGTTAAAGCTGAGGATTAGAAAGGGTTCCTATACATAGGGAAACGTTGAACCCGAAGCTGTTCAACACGCCCAAGGTATTTTATTCATCTGGATCCTGAAATCCTACTTATATATCATCACACATTTAAAGAGCATACATATTTTACCAGCAATCAACACTATGTACAGCACAGATCCACTTAATCTGTAATTCACAGCAGAAAAGATATCTCAAGATAATCTCACTTAAAAAATATTCTTCCTTTTCTTAAAATCTAATTAAACCTTAAAAACATTACAAAGTGAAGACCATATTATGTCAGAATTTGCCCTCAATCAAAATCATGCGATGACTCTTTTGTGTTCAGGAGATTCACTTCTTCATCATCTTCATAGATCTCAACTTCAAGACTTTCCTTGGTTGGTTCCCTGCCCTTCTGGTTGACGCGAGTGACGCTCTCAGTGAGGCCAGTTGTTGTCAGCCTGAAAATCAAGTAGAAAAGACAATATCAAGCATGGAAATGATTGAGATAGAGGGACAGAAAAATTGTTTCCAAGAATCAAATACAATATAAAAAAAATAGTACAAAATTTATTTAAGAAGCAATACACATTAACTCATGCTGCCTCCAGTACATTCTACGGGCTAAAGGGAAATGCAAGATATCGAAACTTTAAAGCAGTAGATGAAAAGGTAAACACAACCACAAACAAATTAGTGTTCCTTAAAAAAACCACAGCAGAAAAATGCAAAAATTACACTTAAATACACTGTCAGCCCTCAACTTACAAGTGACTGACTTCAAAAATTTGAAAAAATGGTTGAAATTATTAAATAACAAAAACCCCAGGAAGTTCAGGATGCAAAATCAGAATTTGCTGCATATGGCAAAAACACCGAAAGTGTAAAAAATATGCAAAAAAACTACCACCTCATATATGCAGTTATACTTGCAAAACTTGAAACCAGAATTAAGACACATCTTTACATCTACTGTAGTTATATCATCTCATAGTATAATGAAAGCAAATGTCAGGCTTGTTTAGTTGGAATCGCTATTAAATAATTGATAATACAGTCTTCCCAATTTACAACCAATTTGAGCTTACTCAGGTCAAATGTCAGACGATGACATTTAAGCTAGGCTGCATTAACATCATGGCCAATTACCATCAGAACATTACATTGGGCAACAATTCCCAAATAAAAGTACAGATGATGTTAAGTATCAGGTTTCAACATATGAAATACAATGATAACATACTGCATATGCAACTGAATATCATTAACAAAAGATAAAACAAATTATGAATAATAAACTTAAGAAATTGTGTACCTTCTTATCAACACATGAACCTCATTATAATATTAGGCTACGAGTCAGAAGCTCTTCAAAGCGATGGTAAAAAAGAGAGAATTTATATTTCCTCTGTCCTTTATAGTATGCTCTCAATTTAATTCTTTCTTTCTTTCAAGTCATTAACTTACTTAAATGAAAGCAATTTTCAAGTCCAAACAAAAGAATGTACGGACTTTTTTTTCATTAGCACTTAACATTTGTATTTTTATAGCATTTACAATGATTTATGTACTAAATGTAAAAGTACTCTATAAATTATTTGCAGTACATACTGTACACAGCAGGATATGTGTATGCAAACAGCCTATAGTAGTAAATGACCCCGTTCTATATGAGGTATTTGACAACACAAGTTTTGATTTTCGTGACAAATCTTGGAAACAAAGCCTATTGTAAGCTGAGGGCATACTGTACCATTAACCTACTGGAAACTTAGAGTAACTATGAAAATTAGCTATGAAAGAGAGTAAGGTTTTCTTGGTGACTTTCCTCGGAAAACTTATGCACAGAAATAATAACAAACTTACACTTCTTCCATTTCCTCCTCCTCTTCAGAAACCCTGAAGTATGGATTGTTGGTGGCTGGACGGAACTTGTAGCCAGTCATGACAAAGAAGACGTACGTAGCCATTTCACGAAACATTACATTCAGCCACTCGTACTGGAATGGCACTGTGATCTAAATCAAATAAAAGATTTTGTAAATTTACAAGAAATTGCTATATACACTGCATGATGTACTCTACGTTTACTACCTTAATTATCATCATCATCACTGATATTTTTAAGTTACATGGACCCACGAAGCACTGGGCCCTTTAGCTGGTCTTAGTCAAATATTTGAATATCTATTACTTTCCTGACTAACTGCTACTCTCGCCTTTTCAAAACATGTTTGGTCCACCTCATCCCTAAGATGTCAATCTGTTTTCCAGGACCCCACATCTCTTAACTTCATCATAGGCAACGTACTTCTGTCCATTTCATCCTGGTTGTTGCTACCTTACTGACCCATCAATCGTAACCTCATAACCCAGTAAGTCAAAAAGGCAACAAAAATATTTTCCCTCCTACAATATCTACCCTTCCACAACATGATCTTACTTCTACCTTTCTTCATTATTTGCTCTTCTTACACATTTCAGTAACTGAAAATCCCTACTCTAGATATATACATTTAGCAATCTTGATTATTTCCTGTGACACCAACAGTTTCACTGGATGCATAACAATGCAATCACCCTTAACATCTGTAATATCTCCAAGGTAATATGTAATAGGACTTTGATAAATGGCAATAAGGTGTGGCCCTGTATTCTTTGAATTACAAGGGTATACCTTGCAACATCAATGTCAAAACTGTAAAACAACTTTGAACAGATTTATGCGTATATCCATTCAAACCATCTGCAGAAGACACATAAAAGATAACTCAATGACAAAACTACAACACAAAGAAGAGAAATATCAATATAAATTACAATACAGTACATGAATGAGAATAACTCACATTGAAAAATATACGACAAAACTTAAAATATCTAGAGTTGAAGGTTAAAAGATGCTGAAAAAGATCAAATGAAGGTATATCAGAGAGAGACTACAGTACATACATGTAAGTACCTTGGGTAGCCAGCAATGAAAAAACAAAACCTTCATACTGCAACAGCAAAAATATTAAGAATATTAATTTTCCTAACATTCATATATTATTTTTTGTTATCTCAGGCAAGATATTGGACCAGGTCTTCCTTAACTGCTATTTTTGTTATGCAGTATCTGCTTACATAATCAACCATATCAAAGCCAGTACATTACCTTCAGCAGATAAACAATGATTCGTGTGAAGTAAATATAGCAGACAACCATGATGTAGAAGTGGCGGAAAAGTTTCAACTTCCTTAGGTTAACTGCAGCTTTCCCATCAGTTTGTGAAGCTTCTTGCAAATGACGAATGGACCTGCAATGAAACACAGAAAGTTATACAATCCATATATTAAGGACAATATGCTACATGGAATAAGTGGAGGAATGGTCACACAAACCCCATGTGCTAAGATAAAAAATGTAATCAAAAGTTGGCCAAATGATTATATGTATGTATCTACAAGAACAACAGAAAATTGAGAAAGTCGCTTATTCAATAAGAAAGGAATTTCTGGTTCTAACTTTTGATCCTATTATGCCTTAAAAAACAGGAGTGCTGCATCAGCAAAATTGCACATTTGTTTGATGGAAACTCAATGGTAAACAGTAATATCCAAAATCCCAACAATCTCACATGAGCTTTCAAAAATTTTATATGCAATTATTAACACCAAGAAAAGTAGATCAAATCCATGCAGTCAAAGAAAAACAAACTAAAAATCAAACTTACCCTTTATCCAATTACAGTAATTATGTCAAAGAAAACTTTCAAAACAGTACAGCAAATCAAATTTTGCAAACAAGTCTTTATATATGACAAAACTTTGTAAACCAAACTCACTGATAACTGAAATCTGCTAACATTCAAAGGTCTGCTTTCCTTCTGGGTAAATCACAAAGAGCATTACAATAGAGAAAGTATCAAAGTGAATAACTCTTGAAAATTCCTCACAATGAAAGAGATTTCTTCCATAGAGATGAAGGGTCATTTGTGGTTAAGAACTTACAATTATGAAAAGGACAAAATGCCAAGAGAGTAAACTCTGAGGAGAAAACTAGTACACCAGTCATTCTAAATCAAACCCTACAAAAATTATCCCTTGCAGCCACAGCAAATAAACTCTCTGTAAAAAGTAAATAAGAAATGCAATAAAAAGTGAAAACATTATATGAGGATGTGCTAATTAATATCATGCTTAATATTGTACCAGCTTAAGATACCCAGTGATTTCCTCGCTGTGAAATGATTATTGATGCAAAATTAAATACTGAATTCAGTAAACCCTACAAATATCCATCTCTACCTAGACTATTCTGGAACTGGCCAGTGGTGGTACTATTTATAACTTCAACTGGTAGTCTCTTCCAGGAAGTTATGCTACAGGTAATTGTGAGAAAACTCCCATATTGCCTGGTAGTGAACCTAAAGCTCAAGTGCATGGCTAGACACAAGGATGTGAGGGAAGAATACTACAGTAAGAAATTTGGATGGCCAAGAGGAAAGAAACCACAATGGATGGGGTGACAAGTGAAAAACAGAAGGCAGTACAGCAAAGGATGAAGGGATATAACAGAAAACATTTGGTACTACTCGCAGTGGGCCACACATAACACACAATAGGCAGTACATCAATGGGAGATACCTATGTTTGTTAACAAAATGTCAGTATGAAACACCAGTTTGTGGATTTATTTGAACATACTATACCAAATATCAATTCTTGGTTTTGATACCAGTCATGGAAATAATTTAACCACAGAAACTACTTTTTTAAGTCTTTATAGCCTTAGAAAAGCATGCATGAAAAAGACAAATCATCCCTTTCCATAATAGTGAACATACTACAGGTACATTCTGATGTGAATTAAAATTCTTGTAGAAGGGAAAAGACCAAGATTCTAACTTACCACACAACAGGTAACAGAATAGCTGCACAACACAGGAAGTCAAGCAATACAAGAAGATCCACAGACATGGCATGCTCCTGGCTTGCTTCTTCAGTTTCTTCAACAATGATGGTAGCAACATTAGCAATAATCTGAAATTAAACAGCAAAATATTTTCCATTTCAGTACACAAACAAAGAACAGGAATTTATACCATAATATCAAGTAAACCCTTACTGGATTGTCCAAAGTATGTTCAGTTTCTATCTGGCTGGTTTTCAAGTTGTAGCTGCATGTGATATGTGAAGTTTTTGAGTGGTAACTATTCTTCTTTAGTTCTCAATAGCAAATTTTATTGCAGAGTATTAATGCATATTGCTGAGCTTTTTTGTATATTTCATTACATCTTTTGTCATGCATTTTTAACCCTTTGAGATTACAATGATGTCAAGTGATGTCAAGCAAATTTCACCACTTAAAATTCTGATGTTATCTACCAATAATAAAAAATACCCATAAATATTGTGTCAAAAACTTTACAAGATAGTTGACCTCTACCTCTTGCCCAAGTAGAGGTTACTTATTCAAACAACATCAGCCTTTTACCTGAAGAGGGATGATAATCATGAAGATCTTTCTTTCTTTACTGGAGAGGACATGCTTTATGAATGCCCATCCAGAACCGATCAAAGCAAGGATGGTGAAAAGCAGGGCTCCTTTCAACCTGAGGAAGAAAAAAGTTATTAATTCAGTATTACCGTATATTTTTCATGGATCACTGAAAATGAATAGAATTAGAGGATATTTTGTATTCATATATCAGAAGCATAAATTCTGCATACTGTATTCTGTATTCATATGTAAGAAGCATAAATTCTGCAAAGTACTTGGTAACAGTCTCAAATACTTTTGTCTCAGGATAAAAAATAGCAGTAACTCTGTCTCAGAATAGAAATTATTTCACTGACTGTAAGCACTTTCAGGTCCTAAGTACTTGTACATAACTGTACTACTATTCTACACTCAATGGTCACAGAAAGTCATTTTCTGCAGGATGATACATTTTTCACAGTTGTCAAATAAATTAGACTAAATTATATCAAGTAAAAATTAACCAAAGTTAATGACCAGCAGCGTAAAAACAATTAAAATGAGTACTGCACACTGAAAAAGACTGCAAGTATTACAATACTGTATGAGTATATATGGTTTGGTCTAAATAACCTTCCCATGCCTAGAAAATCAACAAATTATAATACCAACATTATTCTGGAATGCTAGCATGACTGAGGGACCAACAGAGAAAGTAACATCTCAGAAGGTCAGTCAAGAGGGCCTTTGGGAAGAGAAAATGTGGAAATGCTCAAGGATCATCAGAAATACAACAGCTAGTAATTTGCTAGATGATGCTGGAGAGTGGTCATCGATAGCTTGCCAGAATACAGCATATGAAAACCCAATACCAGAAAGGATAGGACCAAGAGAGGAGGAAAGTTACAACAATAATAATATACAGAAAATCAGGAAATTATATAAATAAAACTACCTGAGAATGCAATAAAAATACTGAAGGGTCCAGAAGAAATGGAAGAAAAAATTAAAATCAGTTTGCCTTGACATCAGAAAAATCAACAAAAGGAACAGACTTTATAATTAAGGAGAAATTATATACGATATTTCTGGATCTTAAGAAAAAATTCAACTGGTAACCAGTCAAGAAATTACAAGGGAATTACAAGAGCAGCTTTTGTATTATGTTATAGTAACTTCACAAGCTCAGTGAGTTAAAGTTACTAGACCACAATACAAAATCTAGAGTGAAGACAGTCACAGGTGTATCAGAAAATTTGAGATAAATGTTGGTGTCCATCAAGGATCACCCTAGAGTACTTTGCTCTTTATCATAGTAAAGGAAGAAACAACAAAGGAGTGCAGAAAGGGAGACCCTTGGAAGTCGTTATATACAGGTGACCCAATAATAACAGCAGTAGGTATGTTTAAAAAATATGAATGAAACAGGAGATAGGCTGTAAAATTACCATACACAAGAAAAAACTTCTGGTGACTGGAAAGGAAGCAAAGCAATTGCACAGAAAAAAACTGGCAATGTGGATGCTGTATGGTATATTGTAACAACAAATGGTCAAGACTGCAAAATATTGGAATAGGAGGTCAAACAAGCATTTCAAAAGTCATATTCATTTTTTCTTACATGACGCAAAAATTATTACTAGTGATTTACAAAAAATACACATGAAAGATCAAACTTTTTCTCTGTACATTTGCAAAAATCAATGAATCTTCTTAACAAAACAAACACATCTTCCATACTTACAAATGCATGATGTAATACATGACAGCCCAAGCTTCCATGTGGACGCCATTGGTCTGGATGAAGTGGTAATTTACACCGTGGAAAAACAAGCTGAATGACTTGATCACTACCAACACACCCATCAAGTAATGAATCTTGAAAACCGGGTCCCTGGAAAATTTGGATACAGGTCGTAAAGCAGATAAATAGAATGAAGTATGAATTTAATTAATAGATTACTATACTATACTAGTATACTGTATTTTTGGTTCTAGAAAGCCAAATTTATTGTCTAATATTTATAGTACTGTAATTGCATTCAAGGCTTCAGAAATAAAAAATGCCATAGATTTTTCTATACTTTTTCCAAAATAATTTGCTTACACTAGCCTAACCCAAGCTTGGGCAAATCTATAAAACTACCCTAGGACCAGCTTACCCACCGATCATAGTGTTACAAAAAGCTTTACATTAAGTAAGTTAAAAATACTTTAGGAATAAAAATGAGAATGTATTTTTGTTCTTTATACTAACCAGAGAAATATTTCAAAATTCTGACTAACCTTTTTTTTTACCTTTTTATTCGATCAGACTACATGCAATGAAGTACTGTGATTACTTCAACACAAATTTTGTTTTAAAACATATCTGAGTTTCTATTCTCAGTAACACTACAAGTACATATTGCAATTGGTTCTTTTTCCCAAAATTTTGTAGTTATTATGTAAATATTTCTATTTTTACAAAATGGTTTCAAAAGACCACTGAGTCACATTTCTACACTCTCATACGGCTCCCAGTGAAGGATCTGTTCTGAACTGAAAAGTGAAGCAATATAAAGTTAAAGATGCTGAACATCCAGGTGGGAACATACTAATGTGAACAGATGGAAAGAGGAATGCAAACTATTAATGCAGCTGGGACCTAAGAAGGGACACCCCATTGAACTTTTACTGCTGTGGTAACACCTTTCGAACTGTCTCTGCATATTCAAATTCTGTACAAATTACCTGTGATTCCAGATTAACATCTTGATTGACAAGGTTTTATCATATCGGAAAAAGGATTTTTTCACTTAATTTAACCCCTTTGAAGCTAAAAGATGACACCCTACAAATCTTGAATGTCCAGTTTCCCAATATTATTTATCAGATGGTTTCACGTTGTAAATTTATATACACTCAAAGTAACTTTAAATTCTAAAACAGAAACAACAAAATTATTGCATTTTCTTTTATAACTCTGGCCTACAGAATACCTTAGCTTTTCATCAAACCAGTACAGAAATCTACTATTACAATGACATAAAAATTAACCAGAACAGTAATTCAGAATCTATTCATCAGTGAGAAATATACAGTAGAAAAGCCACAAAAATAATGTGTGTTTGGTTTTGCAAACTTACTTGCTCTTTTTCAAGAGGAAGAACCAAAAGCAAGCAGACAAGAAGAACAACAGAGCCATCATAAAGTGAAGAGCAGGCAAAGGCATCTGTCCAGCTGATAGGTAGTTTTCACCAGAATTCATCTCTTCAATCTAGGAAGATATTAGGGAATAAATCACATAAAATTAGCTGTTATGTAACAGACAATAGATTACTGTACCATCATTATAATGATGTTTAAACAGGCATCTGGATTATGACATTTAAACAAAAAACTGGATTTCATCTATATATAAAATGGGGAGAAAAGTCAATTCCCACTAAAAAAATTACCATTCTTACCTGAAGTGTCATATCAATGGTCGACTCAGTGCCTTCTAGGTGGTAATTCATGCAATTGTGGAAGTTCAGAGTGTAAAGACCCTCCTCCTCTTCTCGCATTACATCAACTTGAAACTGAACAAAATTGATGAAAAAATAACATTGTAATCCTTCTGTACATATACTGTAATTAAAATCTTGAATTAATGTTACTATAAAAGAAGTTTTAATTTGCATAGCTTACACTACAATAGTCAAATAAATTCATGTTAAATTGCAAACACCAATATAAATACTGCTGGTACATGAGACACTGTAATTACTGGATACATGATCCATCATTATGCAACCATTCAACCCTCATGCTGTAAGACTGTGCATGTCACTTTCTTTAAATGTTTTATTCAGAAAACAAACTGACTTTACATGCATCCCTGATATGTAAACTGAACTGCTTTCTCGTAAAAAAAAAAAAAAAAGTACTTCTGTTATTCAAAGGTTAGAAAGCTTTAGGAATATAACCTTCTCCATGAGTGATTGTAAAAACATTAATACTTTTCTCATTTAATGATTTCATTTGAATTTCAAAAACATTTACAAACTAATTGTTATAATTACCCAAGTGCACAAATTCCCAAACTTATAACAGTTCTGTAATATTCTGAAATGGTAAAACCAATAGAGTAAGCTGAACAAATTGGGAAGCAGCATCTTGTAAAAGTTTTTTCACAGTGCCCAAGCAGTAGTGACATCTTGTAGTTTTAACAGTTTAACAATGAAACCAGTTACAGGATAAGAATGCTACTACTACTACTATTAGTAGTAACAGTATAACGATATCTACAATAATTTGACAACTGTTCAAAATTTACTACACAGCGATTTAAAACACTTCCTAAATAACAGAAGATTTTAACACTAATACATTGTACTATACCTTGAAACTATAGAAGCCATTGTGAAAGGTCATGTTGATTTTAACATCATTGCACTTTGGGTAGGACACATCTCCAAACAATGATGTTTTAGATGAGCTTGTAGATATATTTCCGCCGCCTACAAATAACAAAAGAAAATAGGCACCTTAATAATACAAATTCATTATCATCTTACCCAGAACCATTCACTGAAAAATTATTAGATCAGAATTGACTTATCTATTTACTAAAAAATGTTTAACAAGACCATTGCATCACATTTATAATTCACAGGCTGCTCTGGCAACGGTGAAATAATATTCATATTATTTACAATCATCCAACCTTGGCTCTAAATTTGACAATCAGTTAAACAACAATGAATAGTTAGGAATACTATTTGTAATAGGTGAATCATTCCATGTTCCACAGTACCGCAGTTGGTTCATGTCAGCTGGTGAACATACAACCAAGCTGTTGAATCCTTGGTTAAGCCGAAGCCAGAGCCTCAGCTTTCCATAGTCTCTAATAATAATAACAATCATAATATAGTAACAGCTAGAAAATTATATACAATCAGCAGTAAGGGTCATAATAATTGTGCAGTGTGACATGTTTCTGTTTGCTTTATCTTCTTGCCCAAAGTAATAACCACTCATTTACATGGCCCGTTTCTTACTGATTTGGCAGTAAACTAGAATAAAAGTAGTATACTCTCGATTATCTGGATTTGGACATCTCGCTCATTATAGTTCCATAATGCTACTGCAGGAGGAATTTTATTGAACTGTATTTAAGGAGTCTATACAATGTTTGCCTCTTTGTTTACAAGTGACATTGACTCACAGCATACAAAAGACTAGGCACGGACAGGGAAAGGGCATGGTTCCATGGTAGACTAGCTTAGGCTATTGGTTGACATACTGAATGCTTATGATATTGCTTGTAGCTGACTATGAAGAATTTAAGTATCTTACTGGTATATTTTAGATTATAAGTGTTTATTCGATTGTATATGCATATTAGTACTATGTTGTATCAGTTCTTACTTCTAAGGATTTATTAGTTTTATAGACAAAGTGCATATTTACAAAGGGTATATCAAGAGGCTATGCGTAGGTATGAAGTAGAACAGCATGGGGTTTGGGTGGGAATGTAAAAGTACACATTTTTTTCCAATGTTCAACATAAACTGACTATATATAATAGATGGGATAAGCACAGTCAAACCATATTGGCAAAAACAATAATCTTCATCATTTGGAATACAGTACTGTATAGTGGTAATTAATAATACATACTTCCTTGAGCTGCCAAAATACTTAAAACTACATATTAACCCTATAAAATAAATTAAAAGGTTAAGTTCACCAGATGGGAAAATTTAACCAACTAATCTGACTGAAGTGGTCAACTATCCAACCACTTTTAGCAACACTATTTAACTGAAGAGTTAAAAAATCCAACAAATTCAAATGAATAATTAACCAAAAAGTTCAAACATCCAACAAATTCAACTCAAGAGTTTAAATGTATTACAAATAGAGCAAAACATCTAGAGAGCAAATATCCTACAAGCATAAGAAACAAATTGACTGAAGAGCTCAAATATTTTTAAAACTTAAGCTACAAAATCTTCCTGAGAAGTTCCAACATCTTAAAAGCTTTCAAGAACCGAATACTACATTCAATCTAAAATCATCCACTATACACTGCAGTGGAAAAACTTACCTTCATAACCTCCAGCAGTCTGCCGCTTGCTTCTGACCACACTCCTCTGAAAATAAAAAGTATGGTACCTCAGTAACAATTAAATGTTTTCCTTTTTCCTTTCAGATCTAATATATCCCTGACTAATTGCACTACATAACCTCTCATTACATGTCCACCTCATCTAACTCTTTCAGATCTCAAGTCAAATTTCAAGCCTCTGGACACCTCTTATCTCCACCATTTCCTCATTTATAATATAAACTTCTTACTGTACTATGTTCATGAATTTTAGAATTTCAAGTAAAACCATTCTTAATCTCCTTGATTTTCTTTAGTCAGTGCCCATGTCTCTGTTGCATAGAGTTATGCAGATCTTAAGCATGCATCGTAAGTCTTTGTTCTGTCTACTAGTGGGATATTCTGATTTACCAATAAGTCTAACAATCTCTTTTTGCATCCCTCAGACTGATGCAATTCTTTTTCTTACTACCTTCTCAAAAACTGCTTTCAGTCCTAAAACCACTACCTAATCCCAAGTCCAAGTTTGCCTGTGGTAATCTATTTCCAGTAACTGAGATAATACATTTTTTTTCTTAATTTTTCAAGTCGAAGAAATTTCTCAATACCTTCAAGTCTGCTACACTTGTATGTGAATTTGAGCACTCCTTCTTTATCCAATGCTTACTAATTTACTACCATAACCTGTAACTTCTGGTGGCCTTTAGTTTTATTTCTTTGGTAGTCTGTATTTATCTTACACACCCACAGCAATTAAAAAAGGAAGCACTTCATTACATAAAAATTACCATACTTTTGGAAAAACTACAGCCAAAGTCTTAATAAATTTACTGGGGTTACACTATACTCTCCAAGAACAAACCGTCTTTCTACGAGCGAAGAGGTTACTGTCTTTATATTTCCCATGTTCAGATTGCTCTAATTTTGTAGCTTCTTCAGGGTCTCCTTCAACAACATGAAGATTCTTCATGTCTTCACTGCAGTTGAGATTAATTCTGAAAGGAATAAGTTTGTGAGAAAACTAATACAAATAAATGTGGAATGCAATGCTTATAACATCTTTTCTCAGTGGTCAAAAATATCTAAAACCTAAAAAATCCCTGCAACAGTTCTACAACTAATAAAAATGGTGATTTTCTGTTACATCTATAACATTACAGTATATCTAAGAACACTTCATTATATAACCTCAAAAATGCAATTATTAAAAAAACAATCACTCTACAAAAAACAACAGCACGTAAACAACATATAAATGTTACAATAAATGCTAGTTATATGCATTATTACCCTGATATGAAAGCAAGTAGATTATTTTATGTTTCATGCTTCCAGCTACCAATCAAATGGGACTTTCAACCCCGTTACATTTGTTAACTAGTCGGAATTTTGCTACCTTTACTGACATGAGGTATTTTCATGAACATTCAAGTGTTAGGAAATTTGACTGACCGGAATCACTTTGAAAATAGACTTGCTATCTTACAGTGCACGCGTGAGGAGCATGAACTGGGATAGATAAGGGGACCGTAGATTAGTCCATTCTGTCCAGAGTTTGGGTCGGTCTTCACTACAAAGCCACCTTTGAAAAGAGACCCACTGAATCCAAATTCAGAGACAAGAGAGAGTGTGGGATTCTCTGTCTCACCTTGAAGAAGAAAAAGGCAAAAGAAAGATCATCTTTGGCATTAGGACAGAGAACAACACTTGACCATCAAAGGAACCTATGTTAACTCCATAGTGCTTGATTATTTGAGCAAGAAAACACAGAATTTTGTTAGATGTATGTACAGATGCATGACAAGAAAATACATGACGAAACTAGCAGAACTCAAAGAAGCTAACTAGGTAACAGCTGACAGCTTAGAATAAGGACACCACAAGACAATGAAATAACCAACACTGTAACTTAAAGTATAAATTAGTGCCAATTAAACAGGTAATTTTGCAGACAAAAAATAAATGGCAGTGCAGTACTACTACCACTGTCCTGTTAGCTGTTAGCTACCTCCGTTAAAGAGCCAGAAATCCCTTGCTGGCATGAATAACAAACCCGCTATGGTCTGTCAAATGACTACTGCAAAAGTAAGAAGGAATACTGAAGAATACAATAATGAAAAAGGATGATTCAGTGTAAAAGGAATGGAAATATAAGTAAATGAGACATCCTTTCAAAATATTTCAAAAGTCACACCAAAAGTGAGACAGCTAGCCAACAAGTACCTGGATATCTTTATGCGCTATACTGCATTATAAATAACAGGTTTGTGGTGAAACTAACACTAGATTATGTAACAAGTGATGGAAAAAATGCTAGAGATCAATATAGTTCCCAACCAATTGAAGCCTCTTGAAGGAAGGGGGAAATTTCATATACTCACAATTTTATTCCTTTCATTCCTGAAAATACAGCTATGATTACTATGGTCTCACCTTTTATGTGCAAAGTCAAAGATAAAGAACACATGTTGCACAAGAGTATCATTAGGCTGAAACTTGTTGAGGAGACACACATCAGGACGCTTATCTGTATAAGGGTTGGTGGTCTTCTCCAGGCTGAATCCGATCTGGTTAAAAAATGAAAGTCAATAACAAATTCAAATTGTTAAACAGGCAAGTAATAAACAAATATAAAAGTACAGTATAAAGTATGACAGAAACTTTGCATTAAAATTAAATAATAAAAATTAATCTTAAAAACTGTCATGGGCAAAGCAGGAAAACAGTAAGAAAAATGAATAGACCAAACATATGATAATGTAGCTGTGTTGACACCCTATTGAGAAAAGATACCAAGCATTCAACAAAACACATATATGACTCTTAATACTAATTGTTGTAATGCATGATCAAAAGAAATAATTATAGAATACATGTATAACATTTTATCAACAATACTTGAGGTCATACAAAGTATATGACAAATTTCAATTATACTGTACTGTAATACTGTATCTACAACTTACTATACAGGCACAGCAATACAAAAAAAATATCCCATGTTCATATTCAAAGAACATCAACAAAATAGGAAATCTAACTTCCAAATAGAACTTACCTTTTTATTAGGATTATCAGGCGTTATCTTCAGCTTATCCGCAGTAACAACAAGTCGTCCATATCTATAAAATCCAAAAGTACTGATCGAAAAGTATCGTCGAGGGTCATTCTGAAATGTAGGCAATCGGATACTGTCAGGCAATGGAAGCTACATGATTATCCGAAACAAAAACAATACAGAAACCTGTTTCCAACAAAGAAAATAGAAAAAAGTTCAGCCCTTCAAAAGTTCACAAACTATAGTTTTCCATGTGCCTTTATTGTGATGCTTACTAGGAATGAAAAATAAACTACTATACAGTAATAGTTATGCTTTCAGCTGTTACACTGACTAAACATTAAGTTGCAAGGAGCAGAGAGGGTATGCAAGAGCACAGGTAAAGTATATTGTTAATTATCCCAAAAGTAACAAGCACTTAACCTAAAGGATAACAGGGATTCCAAAGTAAAATAATGATTTTTACTGTATATTGTAAAGTATTACTTTTATTTCATATACTCTATGTTCCATTTCAATATCAAACAACAGTTTTACAAATGCCAAAAAAAGACTACAATCAACCAAAAAAATATGTTAGCTGATATCTATATTCATCACAGCATTACAGTACCAGATACTTCCGAAAGCCTGAATACCTAAATATTTCACCTTTCACTCAACTTCACCAAGTTAAGAATAGCAATAACACACTTATTTCATATCATTCCAAATTCATATGTAACAGGGAGATGTCACTACCGTTTAAAAGTCCTAACTTCTTCAGGTTGAAAACAGCGAAAGAAAAAAAAAATTCTACATTGCTGAGTTTTAACTGTTGTCGAAATTTCCATCAAATTCACAAAAAAAGCACATGAAAAATTGGCTTGTATTTCCGTAATTTAAAAAGTTGAATGTATCATGAGTGTATTCTTTTCTAACAAAACTGACATCATTAAATAATACTACAAGAAAGATGAAGTACATAAACAAAGGTAAACTGAAGCAAATTAAATGGCAGAACTTGAAACTTTTAAACAATTTACTTGCACAGCCTATACCTCAAATTCAACCTGCAAGTTGTATATACCTCTTAAAAACCACAACTGTTCTAGTAGTGTAACCATCTGGTACCATGTGACAGCACGTATAAAATTACTGAACCAACCAATAGGTAAGGACTAGTATATGCTTCCCTTCTACTATGCCAAAGGAAATGGGAGATGGAATTAGAAGTGAAACAATACCAAACTTTTAAGATAATTTGTATTTTTCTTCGATACATAAACCAAATTCTTTTATACAAAATTATTCCTGGCACCAGTTGGAAATAGTGACAGAAACTTGGTAATAAGATGGTTAACCCCATCAGGACAACAAGTAGGTTAGCTTTTTCATTACAGTGTCACACAAATGTACAAATACCTTCCCAAGGTCACAGTTTTTCATGTAAATTGAACTTCTTTCTTTCTATGTGGTTTTTAGATATAACAGCAACAACAACAAACAATAACAATGATATACAGTACCCCACTGGCACCAGAAAAGGAGTTTTCTGCCCCGAAAATTCATCAAAACAAACCTTAGAGTTAGGCCTATGGCCTTGAAAACAATCAGGCACTACTGCCCAACCACTCTGTCTTCCAATTCTTCATCACTTCTCACTAAATTTTTTGTCAAATGATACATCCACTTTTTAATCATCTGCCCTGGGCAAATTTTCATTACTTGAAGGCCCATCACCATTCATGGGGCAGTCTATAAAAAAAAAAAAAATTAAAAATGAGGGAAAATAAAACAAAAACATTCAGGTTTACATGCTCACTTTATGAAAGATGTGTAAAATGGATTCAAAACAAAAAACACTACAAATGGGCTCCAAAAGTACTGTGGTAAGCCACATTCCCTTTTCTGAAAACACTGACTGGGTATCCTTGCTTTTAACCAACTCCGTGAGTTTTAACTAGAACGTGATGTTTGAGAAATGTAACCAGATAGCTTTTCAAAAACATCACATTCACAGAGAGGTTAATTGGTGGTGGGTAGGTAAGTGGCAGGGTACTACTGTTTACTCAGCTGCCAGAAACCCAAACATTTTCCTTTGGTACCTGGGACTAAGCAGGGATGTTTGAGGTGGATTATGATACAAATTCTGGTTTGTATACCTAAGAAGTTTTAAGTATGAAGTCTTGAATGAGAATGTATCACATCCCTTACATATAACGAATTAATTGTATATGGAGACTTATGTGGGCATAATTCAGTAGTGTAGGCTGTACTGTAACTGAAGGAGACTCTTACAAGGAACAAAGAAGCTGAAACACCAAGAAAATCACAGAGGGACTAAAAAGCAATGTTATAAACTGAATGAAGAAAAGAATACTTTGAATGAACCAAAAAACTGAAAGAATACAAGCACCATAATCTGTCCTTTTTTTGGAACTGGGCTTCCTTGTAATGTATCACCTCACCCAAACAATTTGATATTTCCACCATCTCAAAAATAGCTGACCCTGACTGCAAATAGCCTTGGATCTAGTACCAGTCTGGTTTCTCAGTCATCCCAGTAGTAATCCATATCACTGGAAATTGTGAAATAAATGTGATAAGCTCACAGAAATGCATTATTTTCAATGCAACTGAAAGCTCTTTAATGAATACAAAGTCATCTTGGAGGGTACATATAAATACACCGCAATGTTGATCCTCTGTACTTGATGCCTCCTTAACCTAAACAAGCTGGTTCAAAGGATCAAAGTCACATCTTGAAAAGATAACTGAATCAGTTTTCAGTTTAAAGCTTTTGACCCCCAGACAGGTGCTGATACTCATTTACAGCCAGATCAAAGATGAATGGTACCTCACAAATGCCAGCTTTATGTCTGTATCAAAACCACAGGAAAACAAAGACGAATCTGTACTGCAGTGATACTACCTTTAATGAAAAAGCTAACAGAATTATGAAAATTGTCCCAAGACACAGAATGGATTATGGGCATACAACCAGAGTAAGAACTTTAACCAGAGTACCTATGGTTGGATGATCACACCTGACAAAAGATGGTTACATCATTAACAGAGCAATTGTAATTCTTCTTAAGTAGCCTGTTCAACTTGCAGTCAGAAGTTTAAGATATGCATCTGTGCAGAAAACATAACAGTATGATAATCTTTCCATACACAACCATAAATATAATGCAAAAATCCAGTAACAGGAACAAAATACCACAAAACAATAGCACTAAAAAGGACAATAATCTTCTATAACTAAATAACTTTGAATTTTGTATATAATGTTGTCAACTCTCAAGCTTCAATCATGCATAAAATTTCAACAGTAAATTGATTTAAGCACTTTAAAACTATAATTACATGCAATTTTTTTATAGAACAAAGAGATAAACTACGGAAATTTAGAGCAAAACCTGTTCCCCAAAATCCATTTTTTTAAATATTTGTGTCTGACAAATTACTAATAGCTTAAATGATGACCCAGCATACTGCTCTTTCAAAAACTGTACAGTACCACATATTGCTTATTAAACACATAGCTTTATGTGCAATTTTATTGCTGTTCATTACTGTTCAACATTGTGTTCCTCTTAAAATTGTCATTTATTTTGATCAGCTATTTATATCCAAGCACATTATGAATCAAATATTATCATGGACCAGGGCTTTTCACCTGGAATGAAAAAGATGAAAATTGACTTTCACCAATTCCTAAAATTTCCCTGCTTCCTGGTCTGTCTTCTGACAAGGAGAGCAGGAACTATGTAAATCACTATTACCATACACTTGTATTGTATACATCTCTTTACCTCCCTTCCCAGAAAAACATAGCAATTACCACATGAATAAGAAGCTTCTGTTTCCTCACCAGTCTCAATGCTTGAGTTCCTGAGATGCATACATCAAGGTACTAAACACTTATGACAACGTAGGTCATAGGTTAACTGAGAGGAGAACTGACTCAGATATAGTAAACAGATGAATTTCAAGATGAGGAACAACAAAAGAAAATGTTTAATTCTTTATTTTGATACCATTTTGACATTTCCAAAGTCTACCCCAGTTATGACAACTCAGATTTAAGTTCATGGGTGATCGGCCACCTAATTATCAACTAGATCCTACACTAAATTATTCTAAGATTTGATGAGACAACTCAGATTTAAGTTCATAGTTGATCAACCACCCAATTATCAACCAGATCCTATATTAAATTATTATAAGATTTGATGAGAAGCAAGATACTCTACATTGAACATGTATTAGCAATGCTGGTAGTGCAAGTTATACCTTCTGTTGGAAAAATGTTACTACTGATTCTATGTTGTCTCTAGTCAAGAGCCAGAATGTCATCAGAGAACTGGCTCTCACCTCCATCACTTCAATGGCATTCCCACTGTTCTAAGCACAAGCAGATCCAGTGAGTTTAAGCTTGTCTCTTTTCTGCTAGTATCCTCCTGCACCTTGAAACATCCTTTAAAATCTAAAACTAGTCAAATGACAATCACCGACTAATTAATGAGAGCAATTCAATGGATATGCTATTTAAGTCATTCTCAAGTGCCAGTTACCATGTCGTTTGCTCAAAGTCCTTATTTATACCATTATCACTTGACAGGTCAATGCCAAACATCATCACACCTCCCTGATCATCGGCATTGTCAGTTCAAGTGATGCTGGTAGCAATGATACTTGCCATAACCTTCAAGGGTTCCTCTGAGTAATATAGCACATCTCTTGTATAGAGCACACTTGCAGTAGTAAGATGTTTTAACTGTTTTAACTGCCATGTGCAATAACAAACAGCAATAAAATCCCCCATAAAACTACAGTATGTGTTGCATCTAAATTTAACAACAATGATTTTCACAAATGTTTCATATATAGGCTATATATATAAAAGATCACAAACATATTTTCTAGATGGTTGACTGAAACTCTAAGGTCGAATACTGTAAAACCAATAAGCTTCTTAAAATGAATAAAAATATTCTTTCATCCACTTCAATAATGTAAAATCTAATAAGTTCCAGGATAATTTCTGACTAAGCATTAAATCATTTACCTGAAGAATCTAAGACAAGAACATTTTGCAAAGGAAATTTACAAAAATACTGTCAGAGAATGGGACATAATAAATATAAAAATAACATGACAATGCCATGCAGGTACACAAAAAAGAAGTAATTTTGTAACAAAGAGATGGAATTCTAAAGAAAGGGTAAAGATCTGGCCAAATATTTTCAATCTAATGCTGCTGTAGTTATTATCAACATGTACATGTTCTGTACTGTACTGTTCAGCTGACAGCCCTTTCCCTACATCTAACCATAAGCTATTATCATTACGATGACAAAGAAGCCTCCACAGTATATACGTCTCTTATCTGGACAAAAAAAATACACCCGAGCATATAATGAACAGAAAACTTCACTATGAAACATACAAAATCATAAAGTTACACATAAATGAAGGGGGCAGTAATTAAGAAGCACAGAACTTTAAAGTCTTCCTCATGTGATATCTATTTAAACATCGACACCCATCAAACTACAGTATTTCGTCCACCTTTTACAGTAAAGGAAATGAGGGACTGCTGGTGCAGAGCAGTATGATGCTGTGGCATCTCAACAGAAGTGGATGCAAAAGGCTGACGAACCTTGATTTATTGAGGGCTATCTGGCATGTCTCAAAAAAATAAGGCTTATGGAAGAGGGCTAAAGATGGTCTAAATCCTAGTTATAATACTGTAGTGTATTACTTTTTCTTCAGAAAAAGCAAACTATCACTCTGAATAATTTTGCCTAAAAGATAAAGGTCCACGTACCAAGGGACATCCACACAAGAAAATAGTGTTCCAACAATAGTAACACATATGATCTGATATAAGTACAGTACTGTGGTACTGTACTGCACCCGTTCTCACTCTAGAATTAGCAGCAGAACAAAATATATGTACAATATATCAGTAATTAATATACAGTCGAGTGTTTTACAAGGTATAGCCAATTTAGACAATCCAAATGATACACAAGAATGAATTTGAACATCTTCATATTATCTTGCCTGACACTCTAATGACCAAGAAAAAATGCTGTACCTTACAATTAACATCTTTCTCCTAAATTATCATAAGTCATGATAGTCTTATACTGTATCCTGAAAAGGCTGCCAGCTTTGTTCGTGTATCTGCATGTCACTGTAAACCTGTTGCTGGGTAAAATGACAACATGTATTTACCATTCGCTAACACTGCACAATACAGGTAAATGGTCAACATTCCCTACACCAGTAATTGTCCTAAATGTCCTAATGTAAATTTTAATTTTTTCTATCATAAACTCATCCAGCTTCTGTGGTTAATAATAATAATGTAAAACTTCTCAACAATTACAGTTCTGTGTGATGCTTTTACCATGATACCTTCGTATGATTACTCATAATTAAGAAAAGTCAACTGCCATTCTCTTAAAATCCCTACACACCATCATCATTGACATTTTTACTTCAGACTTTCCCTTTGTGGGATGTCAAGTTCATTCTTTTTCCTAAATTGTTCCTCCAAATCAAATTTGACATTGGCCATATCTTGGTAAGTGTTGACAAGCATGCAAGGTATACTTGGCTTTGGAATGGTATACCATAACATTTCATCCCCTTTTATTATAGACTCTCTTTACATGAAAGTCATAACCATCTTACCACACTTAGGCTTTCGTGTTTCAGTGGTTACCATTCATTCCCATAATTTTATAATCAAATAAATAAATTAAATTATAACTAACTACTATTCCCCTAAACACCCATGAAAGCTTAAAATATAAAATTTGGTCAGACTGCAGTAAACTAAGAAAATAACCCTGTTTATACTACACTGTAATAGTGTTCTTCCCCCAATTAAGTTAGCTTAAACACCATTATTTAAGCCTGCCAAAGCATTCTAGATGCCATACCCTTCTTTATACTACAGACTATGGCTTAAAACATATTAAATCTATTTTGCTTCTGCTACCCAGGACTTCATACTTGACAGACATTTTCTTGCCATTAGTTGCCAAAAAAATTTAGTTTTAAAACAATCTTCAAATTTCATACTATAAGCTCATATTTCACTTCTGTATGTCATGCACTGGGCATTATGCATGAATACTGCTCCAGAACCAGGCTACTGAGGTGCAGTCTTATACAGACTGTCATGCAATTACGGTACACTGTGTTATACATGCCTGTAGTGTATTTACTAAGGAATGCACAAAGTCAGGCCCAAAAGCTTTTTCATACAATTTACCTGGCATGTATTAAGTTACATCTTTGTATTATGTAGGGTCAATGACCATATTTTCACTGAGGTTGTAGCTTAATATGTCTAAAGATACAACAGGGTCTATAAGCTGTATCCTAGCACGAGCATACCATAAAGAATTGATATTTACCAGTAATGTGTCTAAAATTAGCATTACATTAATCAATGGTTTCATATCCTCAAGCATATTCTCAAGCTGAAGCCTACCCCAGATCAACCTTTAATCTACTAGGACCACTTACTTTCCATTTGGGTTTAGCCTTTACCAAAGTCAGCCTAACTGGTAAAAGTGACTAATTAATTTCGTGCCCACACCAAATCAAATAACACCAATGGTTGAATAATATCAGCAGCATTTTTTCCTTATAGGGTGGGAAAGGCAATCTGACCCAGTAATACAGTAACAACAATACTTAATAATTTGCTCATGTACGAAGGCATTTTTAAATCTTATTCAAGTTCCAAGCTTATGCTTTAAATGGCTTAACTTCATCGTGGTCCTTAAGCAAATATGGTGCAGGCACAAGAAAACAGCCCTTGAATAACATTTTCATCTCTGATGCTTTAGTTTAGTAACTTTTTAGCCAATGAAATTTCAGAAGTTCTCATGGTTACATTTCCAGATATTTTCAGTCCTCCAACATTTCAGAAACTTAAAATTCACTTCCAATTATGTTTCAGTTGTGCAGACTGTCTTGAATATTATCAACATATTCAAGAACAATGATGCACAACCCAAGCAATTAATCCCTTTATTAAAAATGTCTGACAAGCCAAAAGCCATGTGTCTAGAGACATATGGGGATTTCACTGTTTGCATATTCCTAAGACACTTAAGTGTCTTGCATGAGGTTGTTCTGTGACTGTATTTAATAAAGTATTTTGGAAAAGACTTATTTTTATCATGACAATCATGTGACTGTTATATTCACCAATATCAAACAATAACATCCACACCCAAACTATTCCAAGGACAGCAGACCCTCCAGCTACTGAGGAATAACTCTTTTAAACTTTCAAGCTTAAGTTCAGCAATAAACTAAATGTAGGGTAAAATGTGGTAAATACAGCAAGAAGTTACAAAATGTTATCCTAATCTAACCTCCTGTAACCTAGGGTACTGGTCCCTTACCTGGACAGGGGCTTCAATCCCCTAAAACCACCCACCACTTACCCCCGCCCTATACAATCATCCAGATCATAGAATACAATACAGGACTGCATCCTAACCTATCTTAATCTAACCTAAGGTGCCTGGTCCTTGCATGACTAGGTCCCAATGCGACCCCAAGTACCATAGGCTAAACCATACGATGACTCATTCTCATTCCTAGTAGGCTAACTGACTCTCTCAGTCAAGCTCTCTTTTGAATAGATGCTTTTATCAGTGGAAATAATTCTTATTACTTTCCAGAGGACAAAGTCATTTACATCTTCAATACGGCTGTCCACATTAAGATCTCAGTCAACATTTCTTACACATAAAACACTGTGAAAAATGTCTCATTAAAAAGAAGGTAAATTAATGCCCATTACCTCACAATGTTCAAGAACTAGGAATGGAACTCCTTGTATAACAAAAACACTGAACTTCATAGATAATGCAAGCCTTCACATCTTTATTAGAAAATACAAAACCTAAGCCTACTATCTACCTGCAACCTATATTCCCAATGGAAAAAAATGCAAAAAGACCATCATTCAACCATATTTGACAACTGGGCTAAACATATCACATTATTACCAATTAATTTTTCAGCATATTTAAAGGAGACAGCCACCTCAAGATACAATATGTTAATATAATTTTCTGACTAAAGAATATAAAAAACTGTATACATAATTCAGTACAGGTGTAATGATGAGATAATTTTGAGTAATTACCATGACACAGAAATTTACTGCCTTTTGTTTTTGATTTTCTTTCATCCCAATGGGGTTGGTACCAAAGAACTGTGCCTTGCCATGATTAGTACCTAACCCTTGGGGATGAACATAGAAACATAAACAAAAATGATGGGAAAGCTCTCACTGCCTCAGTAGATTTCTCAGATTATCTCACCTGTATTGCATAATATAGGCTACACCTGTTTCTACATTTAGACAAAAAATTATATGGTAAATCTAAGCAAAAGCTCTGCACGGACTATTACCTTGAAAATTTTATTTTTCCCATACTTTTAGTGTTGCTGATGAAGGTGGTGGAGTTGTTTATTGTCGGTCAATTATTATTAACCTCATATCTACCCAACCTGGTTGGGACCCTTTGCAATCACGGGGTTTGACTGGGAAAACTATGTTGTTGTTATGGAATGGTTATACGGCCCCCGGTGAAGAAAACTCCACTTTCTTTACCAAAAGCTCCCCTATAGCACTAAGCATGCGCAATAGCATTCCACGATGGCCTACATACAACTTCTGAGGTTAATTACAGGTTAATTAGAGTCAATCAACAAAAAAAATGGGCAATTCTTGATAAGCAACCAAGATACCATATGAAAAATCAATTTCCAAAGTAATAACCCATTTGGATCTACTGCTCTGTTCTACCGATCATTAACAAATAAAGATATCTTTGCGCAGCTATCTCCGATACATTTACTAATATTTCTTCCCACCCAAAAAATCTTGCCCTAAACAAGTGGTCAACTTATCATCTCGCGATAGGTTAACCTACGATAGCCTAGGCTACGCAGCTAAATATTTATATGGTTTGTGTACTTGACAAGCATAAAAATTTGCCATACCATCACCATCTAGCCCACTGTAGCCTAAAGCAAAGAAACCCAAATTCGCGGAAAAACCTGGGTAGGGTCAGGCTACTGGATATTGTACGGTGGGCCAGGTCAAGCCTAGATCTTAAAGGAAAAAAAAAAAAAACATTCCGAGTACTTGAAAGAAGCCTACTAGCCCTAAGACAGGCCACTGAAAACTACATTTAGAAAAGCCAGCAAGTCTAAGGGACGACCTAACGTAGCTTTTTTACACGGATGAATCATTGCATCACAACAACGACCAATAAACAACATCAATGACTTGATAGGGCTGACCTGTCAAGCTCGTCATCACATGTCATATTTTGAGCTTTACCAACTTCGGCTCAAAACTAATTACCGAAATATACATTACCGTGATAGTCAGCTTGTGTTTTCTCGCGAGAACACCCTGCCCTAATATAACTGTCAGGGCAACGAGCAGCTTTAAATAAAACATATGCCTTCCCATAGCTCCCGATTATCAGCCAAATTGTAAACTTTACGGCGCTGAAGGACCGGCGTTTCGCGACCAGCTGTCACCCAAACACGGCTGTTGTTGGGCTATGCGAGGGGCGTTGGCGTAACGATCAGTATTACCTCTCAGTTTTATTCTAAATAATATAATATTTTCTTCAAGTAAAAACATTTTTTATATTATTCATGAAATTTAATGCAATAATATATAAAATTTGTATAAATAATTTAATAAATTTTAAATTTTTATCATTATTTCAGACCAAAATTCATAAACTTATTAGAACCATTATGGCAATCTAAAAATTAGCCACAAGGCGCAGTCATTGGAACGTGAAAAGGAAACGAAAGTCAGGAACTTTAGGGACTGCTTTGCTTTTCTGAAGCTGCTTCTTCTAGCTTTGGACTAGGAATCTTGCACCAACAGCCAAATGCGTCATACGACAAACTCCTTTCTGGAAGATCCAAATAAAAAATTGGTTTGTTTTAGACAGAACGATGAAACGCAGAATTAATTAGTTTCTTGCTGAAGTCGTAACGTTTCTTTTTTCTTATTTTAATGATACAGTCTTCACTTTTGCACAATTATCATAGAAATGCACAATTCAGAGATGCCCTTCCTTTTAATAAACCTTAAGCTGCGTTAGATTAGAAGTTTAAAACAGGTTACATCTAGTTAAAGCAAATAGCTCCTAAACGGATTTGTGTGGAAGCGAGTTTGCAATACCTCAAAAGAATAAGTAACCCTGACATTCATACACACTATATAAATGTAATATTAGTGAATTTCCATGGGCAAGCTTTGCTTGCATTGGATCATCTGGATTTTGGATAATAACGCTTCAGGTTACGGGAACAATTGTTTTTACAAAACAATAATTTTTAATAATATTTTCAAAGCATGAAATCTGGACCATCCAGAAGTCTCACTTGTCATTTTGGTAAATATACGATATAGTACAGTAAACACACACACACACACAAGCACACACACACTCACACACATTTGGGTCAAGGCCTAGCATTCACATCTGTGTTACGCATTTTGAGAGAGAGAAGACAGAGAGTTAGCTGCTATAACAGTCAGCTGTTTGCTTTTTGTCATGATTTCCTATTCAATAGCGTTATCAACTGTGGTTGAATTTACAGCTAAAATTGTAGTTAATATTGCTTTTCTACGTTAGCACAAAACAAGATCAGAAGACCAATATCTGAAGTGAGCAGTTCTTAAAATCCAAAATACATCACAGATGAGGACTGTTGCTTTCTTACAATTAGGAAGGGGCTTTGCTTTGGCAGCCTCTCTCGTAAAGGCTGGAGAAAGAACAAGAATATTGGCAAATTTATTTATTACAGTCAGAAATATTTGCCCTTGGTACAATGACTAATAAACTTCCGGTACTTATTTTGGGAGGGAGCCGAGGAGCGAGCTTGATTTTGGAAATCATACTTATAGTGGCATCTTCTTCATGACGAAAAAGAACTTTACTTTTACCAAAGCTTAATGACATTGTAAATCACAACGAAGAACGCCTCATGGGTACCATGCACGCCTCTACCATACAGTGTAGTCCATATTCAGCTCAGTCAACATTAACAATACATTAAAAAACAAGTAAAAAATGCGCCACATTAAAAACAAGTAAAAGCGTATAATCAACCACTTAAATTGATCTATCTTTCGGTGGTATAATGCTGTATGAGCCGAGGCCCATGAAACTTCAACCCCGGCCCGGTGGTGGCGTAACCTATATCGTTGCCAGAAGCACGATTATGGCTAACTAAACCTTAAATAATAAAAACTACTCAGGCTAAAGGGTTGAAATTTGGCATGTTTAATGATTGGAGGGTGGATGATCAGCATACCAATTTGCAGCCCTCTAGCCTCAGTAGTTACAAGATCTGAGGCAGACAGAAAAAAGTGCGAACAGAAAAAGTGCGGACAGACAGACAAAGCCGGCACAAAAGTTTTCTTTCACTGAACACTAAAAGTGAAAAAGTTTTATTTGACATTAATTAGACTAACTGAGAGGCAAGAGAAGTTGTACGTTTAAACTTTTGTCTGAGCTGAATCGAAGACAGTTTACAATGAGCTAAACAAAAATAAATAAATTAATAAATATATCTAATAAATTATTCATTGAATAAATCTATTAAACTCTTTCTTGAACCTCAATCAACATCTAACAAAATTTCATTGAAAACGTAAAGAAACGAAGACGGGTGGCTGCACCTTCGATTTACATACATAAATTTATGTATGCTCGTATAGATTAACATGTAGAACTGCTTGCAATAAAGAAAACCCGTTCTTGGTAACTTTTTTTTTTACGTGAGGTAGATATTCGATGCTTCATGTTAAGCGTGAACAAAATAACTGTAAATGGAAATTTGTCTCACTCTGTGGTTGAAACTCCTTAACGAAATAGACCATTAGCTACGTTCTCATTGTGTTTGTGCTTGAGTGTAAGTGTGTACACGTGTGTAAGGGTGTATAAGAGGACGTTGTAAAAGAGGTATCAGAGATGTTATAAGTGATAAATCAAAAGGAACCACGATAGCATGTGTTGGACAAAGATCCACAAGTGTGTAGTCGCAAGGCTATTGACACTCCTATTTAGGTGTATGAAAAAGGAGATGCCACGAAAGTTTAATGCACGTAGTGTTCATCCTTACTTTAGCAGTTAAATGATCTTGGAAGAGAATTGTCTTTTTTTTCTGAAGACATCTTCAGCTAGTCTCATTGCGTGTGTGTGTGTGTGTGTGTGTGTGTGTGTGTGTGTTATTGTGTGCCTGCTGTTGCTATACAGAAGGTAAGAAAAACTCGTTGTGGCGTTTTAGTTGAAGCATATCGACCTGTTATCAAGTCTCGTGCGTTTGTGTACCCGCCAATCTTACACCTGGTCACGCACTGGCTCATAGGTTAAGAATTAAGAAAATTTATGCGATTCTAATTTATGCATTTATACGACAAGGGCTGCTCGACGTCGTAATCCTGAAGGCAATCAAAATTCAACACTTAAATGCGATTGAAGACGTTGTGTCGTGACGGACGACCAGTTGCTATGTGTATAAACAGTCGGGAAACCGATGCGTTGGGAGTCAGTTAGAAAGCCCAGAAACAGGTGTAAAGGGAGTCTTGTCGAACAGCAATCGCAGGTGTAGGAGTCAACCTGATATTGCACGTGTGATCGTTAATACCTTGTAAAAGGACTGTTGATTTAATGTTCAAAGTATGCAACCACTGCCATAGTTGTACGTGATAGTAATTTATCATTATAATTAGTATTGTCATTAGGAGTAAATTTAACTGTAGAAACAGTTTTAGCATTGGCAGATTTGTTACTTATTGTCTTTCTTGTTAATTCAGTCTTGGAAGTCAAACACCTGATTATCACAACAGGTAACCTAGTATCTCCCACCAGGTTACCTCATCCACATCAATTCCAAACTCTCCTCCTGCTTCTGTGTTTCCTCTTCTAACCTGGCATTTCTTAAGGGTCGTACCGGTCACTTACTTGTTTGTCTGCTTATCTGTCCACAAGATAGCTATAAAAGATTTAAAGATTTCAAAAGTGGTCCAAGGTAGAAGGGCTTAGATTTTGAGGGAGGTGTGTGCTTACTGACTGCTTGCTAGTGGATTTGCTTTTGCCTTGTAATTTCCTTTCATTCTTGATAGTCTCAGTCACATACTGCTTCAGTTGTTATTTTTAATTGGTCTTTGTTTATATGAAATAATGTGCTATCTATGTTGTAATTTTTGATGTTTGTTTTTATTTGATTTTTAACATTATTCTGCTAGTGGTAGTGTTTCTCTAATTACATGAGCAAATTGGTTGTTGCTTGTAAGCTGGTATTGTTTCTGATGAAACCAGAGGAGCACAGAGGTCTTTGCTAAAATAAAATGATGTGTTATATCTCAATGTTGATACTATTATCAAGTTCCTCATTATTATCTTGAACATCATAATTGTGCCACTTTGAATTACTGCAGAAACCAGGGCTGGTCTCACTGAGTCTAATTAACTAACTTTGTCAACGCATCAGACCCCTGCAGAAGCTCAGGCTCTAAAGGGCATAGCATCTTTCGGAAGTGACAGA
Organism: Macrobrachium rosenbergii; assembly: GCF_040412425.1. Lineage (NCBI taxonomy): Eukaryota > Metazoa > Arthropoda > Malacostraca > Decapoda > Palaemonidae > Macrobrachium > Macrobrachium rosenbergii. The sequence goes on from NC_089745.1 coordinate 9,979,835, forward strand.
AGCCAGAATCTTTTCAAGGTAGAGCATCTTTCGAAAGTAACAAAAGCCAGAATCTTTTTAAGATACAGCATATTTCGAAAGTGACAAAAGCCAGAATCTTTTTAAAGGAAAGCATCTTTCGAAAGTGACGCAAAACAGAATCCTTTCAAGACCTAGCATCCTTCGAAAGCGACCAAAGCCCAGAATCTTTTTAAAGTACACCGTCTCTCGAAAGTGACAAAGGCCAGAATCCTTTCAAGATATAACATCTTTCGAAAGCAACCAAAACCCAGAATCTTTCTAAGGTCAGGGTCTTCCGAAAACGACAAACCCCCAGAATCTTTCTAAGGTACAGAATCTTTCGAAAGTGACAAAAGCCAGAATCCTTCGAAAGAAACAAAGGTCAGAATCTTTGTAAAGTACAGCATCTCTCGAAAGTGACAGAAGCCAGGTTCATTTTAAAGTACAGCATTTTTCGAAAGTGACAAAGGCCAGAATCCTTTCAAGATACAACATCTTTCGAAAGTGACAAACCCCAGAATCTTCCTAAGGTGTAGCATCTTTCGAAAGCGACCACAGCCTAGAATCTTTCCAAGGTTAGGATCTTCCGAAAGTGACAAACCCCCAGAATCTGTTGAAGGTATAGAATCTTTTGAAAGTGACAAAAGCCAGAATCTCTCGAAAGTGACAAAGGCCAGAGTCTAATTAAAGTACAGCATCTTTAGAAAGTGACAGTCACCTGAACTTTCACTCTGGACGCTTTTCCGAACTCACTGTTAAGGTAAGTTGTAAGTCCCCAACCACTGACATATTTGGCATGAGGTTGCATGCCACTTGCCCAAGGCTCCATGGATAGCCACAGGAAATTGTCAACTTTCTCTGTTCTCAGTTAGTGGTTGCTTGTTCAAGCGGTGGCCAGACCTCATGTTAACCACAAAATAATAAAAAAAAAATTTTACATAGGAAACTTTCTTTTACAGACGTAAAAGAATAAGAAAAAAAAAGCGAAGCTTAAAAGAAGAAGAGTTGTAGGTGAAAATATAAAGATTTTTCATTACAGCACAGGACGTAAGAAAATAAGAGAAAGAGAAAAACGAATGTGTGAGCATGCACAAAGAAAATAAGAAACAAAAAAGAAACTAGAATAAGAGATATGTTAAAAACTCCGTCCTCGTTGCAAGCAACAAACCAGACCACAAAGTAGAATTTGAGACAGAAGTTAGTTTGGATTCCGGGCAGCGTGGAAAAATGATTTCCGTAATGTTTTGGAAGTCATGGGAAAAAAAAAAAAACAAACTGGTCAAAGCTTGTTTTCTTTTCTAGATGTTAGCCAGGATTTACTGGCTCGAGCCAGGTCCAAAGTTCAGCTAAAGGTGGGGAGGTTGAGAGGCCGGCAAGCGCTGCGGCAGCCGGAAAGCTATTCTTTGTTCAGACCGGTGTACCTGTAGGTAAGTGCTAACAATGTTAGAGATAACTTAACTAATTAATTATTAAGTACCTATAGTTGCTATGAAATCTAGTGCTAAGGCCTGGACCTTACAATAAAGCGGCATATTTAGAAATAGAGTCAAAACTAGGAAAACAAATTTGACAAATTTATATACATACATGTATATATATACACACAAACACACACACATATGTATATATATATACATACATATAGATAATATATATACATATATATAAATACATACTGTATATATAGAGAGAGATTTGTAAAATTGTTTCTTTTCAATCACCTGTTGAGCTGTTCATTATCTGATGTACTGATTTTAACCGGATCTTGGAGATTTGTTTTTTCCATTTTTTCAGCTATTATGTTTACTTCGTTAGATATTCTCGGTGTTTTTAGCATTGTACCTCGAAAATGTGTTGAAATAACACGAAAGCGTTTGGTACTCCTTCTTTTATTTTTCCTGTGGCCTTGGCTGAATAGACATATACATATACATACACATATAAATAGACATATACGTATACATGACCACACAATTTAAATGAGGACAGACATTCCTGTAGCAAGCTTCCACCGCCGGGGCCGACTGACTGACAGGCCGTCACCAAAGCCTCTTCGCTTCTTGCTGACACCGGCTGACGCGGGGACTGACGGCGACTGAAGTAAGGGGAAATACGGACCGGGACGTCAGTCAGTCAGTCAGTCACCAGATTATGCTGAAGATGAATATTTGAAATCGATTCTGCGTCCATTAAGCGCTGACGTTTTCCGATTTCTTTCGTTTTTTATTATTTTTTTTTTTTGAAGGGAGGTTTTTTTTAAAGCACTGAGTGGCAGAGAATAAATGTGAAGTGTTCTGAGATATTATTGCGTGATGTGGAAGCGTCGTGATTGATGTGCTCTTGTATAATTTATAAGCACAGAGTCTCTCTGTTTCTCTCACTCACCCACACACACAATATATATATATATATATATATATATATATATATATATATATATATATATATATATATATATATATATATATATATATATATATATATATATATATATATTATATTTTATATCAATTATATATATATATATATATATATATATATATATTGCATTTAACAAACATCATTTGAAAAACACAGACACCAGTGCACCAATATATAAAAAAACTCCAACTCCAGGAAAGAAGAAACGAACTCTAGTGAAATAACAAATAAGTAGTTTAACTTGAGCATAAATCAATCGGTTTCGCGTAGCCTTCACAGTGTGGTGGTCTCTAGTTCGAAGTCGGCATAATTATGGCTTGATAGATTCCACTAGCAACACTAACTTGTGTCCTTGTGAGCTAGAGAAGGGTGTTTGTAACCCATGGGAGCATCCTCTGAGTCATCAGAAGCCACTGCCTGGTTCTCCCTGGTCCTATCGTGGGTGCAGGCGTTGATGATATATTTTCATGCTTGGGCTCTAGGAATATTTTTGCACCTGCTCAACGACAAGTCTCTTGCCTCTGACATTCAAGACCCACCTTTAAACAATAAAACAGAGTTCCATAAGAGTAAGGACCTGATACGGCATAAGGCCACCTTATACTGAGTGTGCAAAACTGCCCAGGAATCCGCAAATAACATTCAGAATTAAAGTGGATAAATTCTAGATCAATACGCAAGCAAACTCGAAACTGATCAGTTCCTTCTTGGTCCTCCGTTCCACCGAGCATAAAATTTCATTAGACTTTACCAATAGCTCTTTGAGATATTACGCCGTGAGAAGGCAAGCAGGCAAGCAGGAAGACAGACAGACAGACAGTCAAACAAACGGAAGCGGGTCAATGCATAGCCCAATCAAGGTAGCAAGGGGTGACTAAAGGTGCCCTTTCCACTGGGCCGGCTGAAACGACTACAGCCGCCCGCTACAGCCGGCCGGCTGCGAGAAACAGACTCCTCAGTGCTATTATAATGTACCCCTTTCCAATGACCCGTCTACAGCCGGTCTGTCGGCCAGGCTGCCCACCTCCCGACTCGACCGGCTGGGCAGCACTCCTCTCCCAACCAGCCGGCAGGTCGGACCACCATGGGGCCGATTTTTCTCCGTTTCTAACTCAGTAGTGCTGTTTTTCCAGCTCTGATTTTTGGATGTGTTTGAGCTTATATTTACCGGAAGAATTTCTTCTAAATATATATTCTCCCTCAATCAATATCCTCTCTCCTTGTTCTCTGAAAAAGTTCATGTGAGATGACCTTTCTCTCTGTTTCAACACTAAACAACATTCTTCTCTTTCTTCTCCTCTCCGCCTCTACGTCCTCATCTGCCATTTTGAAACTGACTCCTACACTCTCTCTGTATCTAGCCCATCCGGTTATAAATCGACTTTAGCCGGGCGGCTCTGGTCTCGGCTCTCTCTCTCTGTCTATCACTGACCCCTCCTTTCTCCCTCTCTCTCTCTCTCTCTCTCTCTCTCTCTCTCTCTCTCTCTCTCTCTCTGTGGCAGAAGCATTATCGTTCAGCAGTGAGAAGGAAGGAAGAGGAGTGGAGTTCAACATGTCATGGTCATTTCCTTTGACATGTGGAGTGTCAGGTTTAGTGAGAACAGAATATATATATATGCATATATATGTATATATATATATATATATATAATATATATATGTATATATATATAATATATATATATATATATATATATATATATATATATGTTTATATTAACATATATATGTAAGTATTTACATACAGTATGTATCTAGGTATATACATATATATGTATAATGTATATATACACATACATACAGGTGTGTCTGTTAATGTGTAAATTTGCTTTCACTCGATAGTAATCAGTTAATTGTAACGAATTTCAGTGCATAAAGGTGACTTTGCCAAATTTGGCATTTCCTGCAATAACCCTGAACAAAGTGAGTCTGTGGAGAAAGAGAGAGAGAGAGACTCGGGGGCGGAGGAAATCCTGTTAGATAAAGATTAAACTTGACTCGGTCAAAACTGCTTCGTGAAGACCATCATCTATACAATTTTCTATAAACTCACACACGAAGCAGGAACGCAAACCACGGGATTCCCAGCATGGAAAACAAAATACGATTGGGATGAAACGATCCTATTAAACATCAAATCTTTTTTTTTTTTTTTTTTTGTGCGCATGAAAAATTGATGACTTTCATGAGAGGCCGCGGAAGCTTGCTGTGTGCTTTTTCAAGAGGATGGAGCACCAATCAACCTCTGCTTTTAGAAGATCGTGTTTTGCGACGGCGAATATAGACAAAGAATCATGGAATGTCACATTTTTGGAACCGTCGAATGAAGTATTGAAGATGTTGATTATCTAGGCATTTTCTTTCCCTGTCAGTGACAGAAGTCGTCTATGACGTTGTATATTTACGCTGTATACTGCTTCATTAATTCACAAGGCGAAGCCAAGGTCTACACCACAAGGACTACGAATGAGAAAGCGAAAATCGTACGATTGTGAATTCGCATTGAAATCTCAAGGCGAGCCAAGATGCGGGTGACTCTTAATACGCATGCGCCGTGAAATGACAAGGTGCAGATTGCAGAATTATCGTCACCGGATATACAGCTCAATGCTCATTAACCCCCATAAATAGACACGAAAACTCATGTGACTGGCATTCAATTCATGGTCACTCGTCCAAATACGGACAAGATCCAACGTTACCTATAAAAGAACTTATCGGAATCTAGCGAAGGTGATAAGGCGTTACTCTACGACATTCACTGATCACCTGTGCAAATACTGACCAGAGTATTAGCCTAGCGTGAAGCTTCCTTAAACGACATACCACACCATAGTCATCCATCCCTAGCTCCCCACCCCCATCCTCCGTCAGATCACAAAAATAACAACAACAAATATATATTAATAAGAATGGACGAAGAAAGGAAGGAGATTTGGTTGGTGTAACCGTCGCTGGCAAAATGTCAGCGGAAACAGGAAAGGAAAATAATCTCTCTCTCTCTCCACAACACACATCCGTCATCTCTCTCCACTATATTATCACATGAATCTCATTTCAAAACATAATCATGAATCTTTCTTTAATAAGCTTTTTAATACTTTCTCTTTCTATTACATTATTAATATACAACTGAGTACATTTCCATATCAGTGATGCTTCTATAAGCAGCATTAGTTTTACTCTATCACTCTCTCCCTTTTTCTAAACAAATAAATAACTTACTCTGACACTGAAAACTTCTTTATACGAAGAGCCTTTCTAATGTTGCATTCTCTCTCTCTCTCTCTCTCTCTCTCTCTCTCTCTCTCTCTCTCTCTCTCTCTCTCTCTCTTGGCAAAGCCATTAATTAACCTCCAGAGCTAAGTGAAGCTGTCCCTGTGGCTTAGACGAAAATCTCCTGTTGAGAAGTCAGGGATTTAGAGCGCAGCCAGGATTTAACGATTCGAAGAAGTTCAAATGAAAACGAAAACAAATTTAGAATCCTGTTTCTCTTGTTGGTGTTACTTCGGCTTGTTATCTAATTGTCACCTACTCCAGGTGCTAGTACTAAACATGGCGGAAGCTCCTTGGGAAGCCGTATTTAGTACTAGCCCCTCGAGGATCAAAGTATTATATAAACCCATTTCTACATTGTGTGGTCGGCAAATTATATTAATAAACGATACCTTCGTGTGGCCGTCTACTTTAGATCTACCATACCGGGTTTAGTACTAACACCTCGGAGTACGTGACGCGTAGATAACAAGCCAGAGTAGTACCCTCTCATTGGCGAATGTCGGGCCTGATTTGGACCCATTGCCCTCTGCACCAAACAGCAAAGGTTTCTTACGAGGAGTGTACGAACTCACGCGGTTTTATTAGACTCAAGTCAGGAAAACTGACCTCATCGAGGTGTTCAAAGCAAGTGACCATTGCTCTTGCAACGCCATTTTGCAATAAATTCATCAATTAACCATGAGATTATTTTAATTATAATATTTTATAGCCGAGGTAAAAAATGAGGGTTATGCGTAGGGTTAACTCCTACATCTTGTCAGGAGAATCAAGCGTCACCATAGCATAGGACTCTCCAGGATTTGTTTTGATTTAAAAAGAAAATCTGTTGTCTTTCAAAGCAACTCTCAAAATAATAATATAGCATTTGCTCCCATAAACTTCACCTAAGTATCCATCTCATCATAAACCCGTAACGTCGAAAGATCTTCAATTCTGGGCCAATATTGGGGCCCAACCACTGAGCTGATAAATCAGTAGATGTCCCTGACATCACCATCTGACAGCAGTAGCGGAAGCCATATTGGATTTATTACTGAGAACGTCCAAGCTCATCTTCTTTCGGCTTTTCGTTTTATTACCTATATTCTTATATTTCATTCAACGTGTGCCCTTCCATTCTCGTTTACTTGATTACGCTAATTATTCCTATTTATTGAGTGTTTACTAACTTTTGTGAAAAGGGAAGAATAAAAAATTAGATATTACTGACTGATAGGAAACTGTATTGGACGACAATGATTAATAAACTACCATCCCTATCATTAATACCTCTGACAAGATTGTGTTTGGTACGGTTTCTTCAGTTAGTTGGTCACGATTACACCAACAAATTATGGGTGGATTCTTACGAAAATTTGACCGTAGGTGGTTATTAAGGATAAGCAACAATTTATTCAACTTTTGTGGGAGAAATGAACTTAACTTTTGAGGAGATTGGATTATTTACAATTGCTTTAGATCATGGGTTCTCAACCTTTTTGTTATCTGTGGTGCATCACTATATTGTGATTGGAAATAATGAGTAAAAAGCCACAATAACGTAAACGATAGACTGTATTTTTCCAAAATACAAAAAAAGGTTAAAACAGGGGAGCTTTCGACCGTTTGCACAACGGTCCTCTTGAGCCAACTGAATAAAAATACTTGTTCATCTTAAAAAGACAAATTGAAGAGAATTTTTGTGGCAGTCCAGGAAAACATCGAACAATCTTTTTGTTCTTCTGTACCTCTTGGGCATTTTTATAGATTCCTGTGTACTCCCTAAAAACTGAGGATGAAAAAGAAAAACAATGAAAATTATATTGTTATATGTTTGTGTAGACTTCATCTTTTCAGGCCCGGTATGGGTAGGCCTACAGATTACAGACGCGGGAAGTTCCGTAATGGTTAAAAACAAATGGTATTCACCCTACTCTTGATATAACTCAAGTAAAAGCTTTGCTTACTAAAATGAGGGTTTTAAAAAACAAAAAAAGACTTGACGTCGTGCAATCTCAATGCAGACTACATCATGTATTGGGCAGTCCTGGCTATTCTCTCAGATCCAATGTACCCCCTGCAGAGTACAAATGTACCCTGGGGTTACATGTACCCCAGGTTGGGTACCCCTGCTTTAGATAAAGCTGGTGTATGAGACAGAAATCCTGCACTACCGTAGATTTAACCAACCAAAGTTAATAATTTCTTTTGCAAATAAATTCTGACCTGAGGTTAGGTTTTATCTGGATCTCAATAATTTCCCGTTTCTGGTAGACAGAAATATAACCTCAGAGGGGTTAGACGTTGGTTGGGGGGTGTTTGTAAAGAAATTTTTATTAAATTTCCTCACTAATTAATATCATTATTAGTCCATATACAACCGTCCACAGTCCGGAAGTTAGGGGAGCAGGTTACCCTTAATCCTAATTGGCTGAGAACGTGCAAGTATCTTGTACATTAATTAATTCTGGTACTCGCCCGAGGAAGTTCAAAGATACTATAGTTACTGTAATAATAATAATAATATAATACACACACACAATAATATTATTAATTAATAATGATATTATTATTATTATTATTATTAATAATATCGTTTTAGTTTTCTGTAGAAGAAAACTGCTGTGCCGGCTTTGTTTGTCCGTCAGCACTTTATTCTGTCCGCACATTTTTCTGTCCGCACTTTTTCTCCGTTCACATCTTAAAACTACCGAGGCTAGAGGGCTGCGAATTGCTGTTGATCATCCACCCTCCAATCATCAAACATACCAAATTGCAGTCCTCTAGCCTCAGTATTTTTTATTTTAAGGTTAAACTAGCCATAATCGTGCGCCTGGCAACGATATAGGGCGAGCCACCGACCGCCCGTGGTTAAGTTCCATGGGCCGCGGTTCATACAGCATTATACCGAGACCACAGAAAGATAGATCTGTTTTCGGTGGACTTGACTATACGTTGTCGCGGCCGTATAGAAAGCTCGATTGCGCCGAAGAAACTTCGGCGCATTTTTTATTTGTTTGTTGTTGTTTTTGTTACGAAAGCCTGTAAACCAAATAGGCTTAGTGGTGGGAAGTAAGTAAATAAGATAAATATAGGAGATGTTAAGTATACCATAGTTTAACCAGACCACTGAGTTGATTAACAGCTCCCCTAGGGCTGGCCCGAAGGATTAGACTTATTTTACGTGGCTAAGAACCAGTTGGTTACCTAGCAACGGGGCCCTACAGCTTATTGTGGAATCCGAACCACATTATAGCGAGAAATGAATTTCTATCACCAGAAATAAATTCCTCTGATTCTTCATTGGCGGGTAGAGACTCGAACTCGGGCCTAGCAGAGTGCTAGCCGAGAACTCTACCGACTCTTCCAACGAGGAACTATAAATGGTAGTATATAGTAAATAAAATAAAAAGAAAAGTACCCTAATGCTCTGTTGAAAAGAATTGCAGGATCAGTTGAACAGATTTTAACCAAAGCCTGCAATTCTTTTGATTACTCTCTCTTATTCAGTGAAAATATCTGCTAACTGTTAGTCGATGTTCTGTAGTTCCGGATTCGGTCACCTTTGAATTCGACTGTATACGAATTAAAACGTGACAGACTCCAGAATAACTCCTTTCATCTTCTCCATAATATGAATTAAATAAAGAATTTAGGCCAAAGGCCAAGCACTGGGACCAATGAGGTCATTCAGCGCTGAAACGGAAATTGGCAGTAAAAGGTTTGAAAGGTGCAACAGGAGGAAAACCTCGCAGTTGCACTAAGAATCAATTGTAAGGAGAGGGTGGAAAGTAAGATGGAAGGGAGATAATATGAAAGGAGGTCCAGTAAAAGAAACGAAAGGGGTTGCAGCTAGGGGCCTAAGGAAGGCACGTTGCAAGGAGCCTTAAGTAATGCCTACAGCGCACCGCATGAGGTGCACTGATGGCAGTACCCCACTGAAGAAAAGAGAGTGACAAAAACAGTGGAAAAGACCTTGCATAAAATGAATTCAGATGACGAAGCCATTCTTTTCAATTGTTTAAAGGAGCGTCTGCCCCCTCCATAAATGTACCCAATTGTTCAAATCCCAGTAGAGATGGAGTGAACAAAACTTTGATATAATAGAAAAAAAATATGACTAAAAGAAAAACCTACGCCTTGTGATGAGGAGTAATGAGTAAAAATCAATCAATCAACCAATAAATAAATAAATAAAAAATATGACTAAAATGTGACTAAAAGAAAAACTTACCAGCAAGATGAAAAGTAACGAGTAAAAATCAACCAATCAATCAGTAAATAAATATATGAAAAATAAATAAAATAAATAAACAGATAAATAAATAAGTAAATAAATAAAACCGGTACCTGTTGCATCACATAAATGAAAAACCTGCCGGCACAGCAGCCAGGAATCTAACTTGATTTGTAAGCCATGATTTTTCCGGTCCCCTCTCTCTCTCTCTCTCCCTCTCTTTCTCTCTCTCTCTCTCTCTCTCTCTCTCTCTCTCTCTCTCTCTCTCTCTCTCTCTCAACATTTCATATGAGCATCAGCTGCGGGTATTCTTAACCCGTCGTCATAAAGAAACAAGTCTTAGAATGGTCAAATAAATTTAGGAAAAGAGGAAGGGAACAAAAAATGGAGTTAAATGGTCTCGTAAATCAGTAAAATTCTCTTACACGAAATTTCGATGAAGTTCAGTTTAGACTTAGACGGCCTTATGCCGGCATGGGTTCTTGCGCCGAGAATGGTGAGGTGATACGGTCAACAAGAGACCTGATGTGGACCTCAAGACTCGGCCCAGCCAACCGATGGGGGGTTCTATTATACATATTTGGCAAGAAAAAATAAGTATGGAGTCTCCATTGTCTCTCAATGTCGTTACTCAGTTGCTTTCAGAATATATTACTCTTTTTGACTTGTGGAGTGAATAAGGTACGAGGTCATTAGTCAAATATGGTGGGTCGCAGCCAAGGTAAATAATGACGTGGGACCAATAACCTCATTCTAAAAGACTTGGTGAATTTATATATATATATACATATATATATATATATATTGTATATATATACATATATACTGTATATATATGTATATGTATATGTATATATGTATATGTATATGTATATGGTATATATATATATATATATATATATATATATATATATATACATATATATATATATACTGTATATATTACATATATACTGTATATAAATATGTATATGTATATGTATATGTATATGTATATGTATATGTATATATATATATATATATATATATATATATATATATATATATATTATTTGATAATGTGGACTGTTTGTCCAAGAAAGCTTGTAACTTTTCTGAATAAAAACTCCGTTAGATACCATCCAGTTTGAATGAGGTCCTTTTATAATTCTACTAATGCACAGAAAATTGCGTATGTGATAAAAGTTAATATATATATATATATATATATAATATATATTATACATATATATATATATATATATATATATATATATATATATATATATATATATATATAATTTACGTTAGTTTCCTAAAATATTCATCACGCCCCTGCAGATCAAATAAGTGAATTAGGTACCTTGTGGTCAGTCAACTGCAATGGGTTGCAGCTACTGTGTAGACGGGCATATGGCTATAGCCACCTTATCCCAAAATACCAAGAACAAGAATCTTGGCTGATTTTGGACAAGATTCTTCTTGTCAGTATTTTGGGATATGGTGGCTATAGCCATATGCAACCCATCACAGTTGACTGACCACAAGGTACCTAAATCACTTATCTGATCCGCAGAGGCGCAATGAACATTGCAGGAAACTAACGTTACTTGGAAATTACCTGAACCATAAAAAAATATTTTCCGTATCAGATTTTGCCGACTCATCGACCCTCGCGTAACCCCTAAGCTAAGGGGTCGGTTGCCTTGATACGTCTTCTCCAACTATTTCTACCTAAAGCACCTTCCGTCACCAGACCCTTCTTCTCTAAACTCTCCTTTACTCTATTACCCTTTCTAATCCTTGCCCTCTCTTGACCTTCATTTTACCGCTCCATTTAATCCTTTGCCTCCCTCTTGACCCTCTACCCCTAACAGCTTCCACCCAAGCCTTCTTCTTGCAATCCTCTTCGTTCATTCTTACCACATGCCCAAACCATCTCAGTATCGACTCTTTTTATACGAGTAATCTATAACACCTCTGACTACTGTTAGAATAGAATAGAATATAGAATTTAGACCAAAGGCCAAGCGCTGGGACCTATGAGGTCGTTCACTGCTGCAAGGGAAACTGAGCAAGAAAGATTTGACGGGTGTAACAGGAGGAAAACCTCGCAGTTGCACTGTGAAACAATTTGTTAGGAGAGGGTGGATACCAAGATGGAAGAAAAAAAATATGAATGGAAGTACAGTAAAAGGAATGAAAGGGGTTGCAGCTAGGGGCCGAAGGACACTGCAAAGGACCTAAAGTAACGCCTACAGTGCACCGCGTGAGGTGCACCGACGCACTAAACCCCTATACTGGGCTGACTACTGTTAATTCCACCCATTCTTTAGCCCTAGAAATGGCTCACATAAGAAACGTGAAAGAACGGAGAAAGGAAAGAAGTTCAGGAATAGGCAGCTGGAAGTAGGGCGCTATTGATATTCTGACGTGGTCGAAAAATGATCCCTAGGCGTGACCCGTCTGCGGTCCCTCCGAAATAAATTTGGGAGGGGCGGAGACCCCGGGTTTTTACGGAAATTATTTTTTCCTTAAAGGTGCATAGACCTCATCGTCTGCTTGTTTGTTTACCTTTGGTCTTTTGTTTATTATAAATTTATGACTCGCTATGAGTGAATGCTCTTTCATTCTGATTTATCTTTGTTATTCCTTCTCCACATTCTCTGCTATTTATCTCCTCCCATTCACAAAATAAAGGTCGATTACATTTACTGGATATGAAGTGTTTATATAGCTTTCGATGAGCGCATGCCCTTACATTCTGATTTGACTTTGTTATTCATTTTTATGCTCTTCTCCAATATCTCTTTTCTCACATTCACAAAATAAAGGTCGAGTATTCTATCGGGATATAAATGATTGCATAACGTGAATGATGACAGGATTAATATGACAGTGAAAAAAGTAACTTCATTTTTCCTCAGTATAACTTCCAGTCTTATTTGAATGTGGTTCGGATTCCACAATAAGCCGTAGGTCCCGTTGCTAGGTAACCAATTGGTGCTTAGCCACGTAAAATAAGTCTAATCCTTCGGGCCAGCCCTAGGAAAGCTGTTAACCAGCTCAGTGGTCTGGTTAAACTAAGGCATACTTTTTTCATGTAAATTGATCGTTTAATAAAAAGAATTATGCTGAGTTAAAACCTTTTTAGTTTTCTGTAAAAGGAAACTATTGTGGCGGCTTTGTTCTGTCCGTCTGCACTTTTTCTGTCCGCCCTCAGATCTTAAAAACTACTGAGGCTAGAGGGCTGCAAATTGGTATGTTGATCATCCACCCTCCATTCATCAAACATACCAAATTGCAGCCATCTAGACTCAGTAGTTTTTATTTTATTTAAGGTCAAAGTTAGCCATAATCGTGCTTCTGGCAACGATATTGGATAAGCCACCACCAGGCCATGGTTAAAGTTTCATGGGCCGCGGCTCATACAGCATTATACCGAGACCACCGACGTATAGATCTATTTTCGGTGGCCTTGATTATAGGCTGTAGCGGCTGTACAGAAAACTCGGTTGCGACGAAAAAACTTCGGAGCATTTTTCACTTGTCTGCGGTATCCAGTAAATACTAAAGAAATGCCATTATTTCTCTTCAAATTCTGAACAGAATTGAAAATGAAAGCGTACCTTTTTTTATGTAAATGATTATAATGTTGATAAACCTTATAATCATTTACGAACATTTATCATTTTCTCCGTCAAGATGAATCAGACTGTTTTTTTAGAGAGAGAGAGAGAGAACTGAACTGAATATAGAATTTGGGCCAAAGGCCAAGCACTGGGACCTATGAGGTCATTCAGTGCTGGAAAGGAAATTGAAAGTAGGTAAGTCTGGAAGGAAAACCTCGCAGTTGTACTGTGAAACAATTGTTAGGAGAAGGTGGATAGCAAGACGGAAGAAAGATAATATGAAAGGATTTACAGTAAAAGAAACGAAAGGGGTTGCAGCTAGGGGCCGAAAGCACGCTGCAAAGAACCTTAAGTAATGCCTACAGTGCACCGCATGAGGTGCACTGACGGCACTAAACCCGCCCCTACCTGAGAGACCTAGAGAGAGCGAGAGAGAGAGAGAGAGAGAGAGAGGTTTCTCACACATAAATAACCATACTTTCTTTTCTACCCTGAACAGCCACCTTAATCCTTTAATTTGCAGAATTCTCCATAATCCCTAGTTAATGAAATTCCTTGTTTTCGCATTTCTCTTCACATATATATATTTCATGAGTGGGGAGAAATCCCCTCCGCCCCCCTTCCCCCAACCCAACCCTCCCCCACCCAGCTAGATGGAACTGACCTACAGGTAAATCTACAGGTAAGCCCTGGATCAGTTCATTTTGTAACCAGTGAAAAATGCGCCGAAGTTTCTTCGGCGCAATCGAGTCTTCTGTACAGCGTATAATACTGTATAAAACTTTCACCCACGGCCCATGAAACTCAGCCACAGTGTTACTGGTACCTATAGCGGTGCCAGAAGCACGATTATGGCTAACTTTAACCTAAAATAAAATAAAAACTACTGAGGCTAGAGGGCTGCAGTTTGGAATGTTTGATGATTGGAGGGTGGATGATTAACATACCAATTTGCAGCCCTCTAGCCTCAGTAGTTTTTAAGATCTGAGGGCGGACAGGAAAAGTGCGGACGGACAGACAAAGCCGGCACAATAGCTTTCTTTTACAGAAAACTAAAATGTTAATTTTCTCAGACCATTATAAGTCATTCTTCAATACGGAATTCAAGTCGTTTTATTTCATTTAAACAGCAATAAATTTGTTTTTATTCTTTAATCAGTGGATGATATATTTATAGATGAAGTTCATTCGTTCTTTTTATTAATTGTTCACTCTTTTATCATTCTCAGTTATTAAAATATCTTCTTGCTTGTTCTGCCTTCTTGCGATATGCAAAACTCTCCAAAACTTACTTGTTCAAAAACGATATTCATCTCTCCAGTGCAGTGGATATAATCGAATGTGACTAAAACTATACATAAAAACTTAGTGTGTTCTAAATTCTTAGCTCATTGATAATCACGAACTTATATATTCTTTAGAGTGGGAATCTTTATTCATACTAGTAACTGTACAAATATATATATATATATATATATATATATATATATATATATATATATATATATAAACATATGTATATATATACATATAAATATATACATATATTATATTTATTTATATAAACACCTATAAACAAATTATGTATATATACATTTGTTCTACTATTTTTAGTAACTCTGCTCCTCTTTTCTTCTACTACTAGTCCCACTTCTACTACCATCGTACGTACTACTACTACTACTACTACTACTACTACTACTACTACTGCTATACATACTATGATTAGTGACCCATACCTTCATCGTGCCTTGCGAAATACTATTACGTTGCCTTTGGCTTTCCAATAGCGTGCATTATTACAGGCGTAATCTCCTTATTGCCCTTATTATTATCATGAGTCTCTCTCTCTCTCTCTCTCTCTGGTCATGAGTGCTAATCCCTTATCGTTAATGCAGTACAACTTAATGCCGGTGTCCGTGCAATAGAATATATGTATATGTATAAATACATATATTGTGTATATATGTGTATATATATTTATTTATTCATATATGTGTGTATATATATATATATATATACATTTATAAATAAATATTTATATATACATATATTTACATATATATAAATATATATATATTTATATATTCATGTATATGTATATACATCGATATATGAATACATATACATATTATATATATAAACATATATATAAATTTATAAATAAATATTTATATATACATATATTTACTTATATATAAATATATATATATTTATATATTCATGTATACGTATATACATCGATATATGAATACATATACATATTATATATGAAACATATGAAATCTAATTATATACATATATAAATATAATATATATATATAATATATATATATATATATAATATATATATATATATATATATATATATATATATATATATATATAAACACACTTTACACACACACACATATATAGAGTATGTATGTATGTATATATATATAAATGCACACATATACATATTCCAGAATGCAAGATGCATATATTCAACCTAGGGTTCTCTGAACATCACTCATATCGACGTCCACGAGAGAGAGAGAGAGAGAGAGAGAGAGAGAGAGAGAGAGAGAGAGAGAGAGAGAGAGAGAGAGAGAGAGAGAGAGGGAGGTTCCTGATCGATACTATTTGGGGAATGTCAGAGGGGTAAGGATTTAGAAAGGAGAGAGAGAGAGAGAGAGAGAGAGAGAGAGAGAGAGAGAGATCATGACGTACATGAAGAAGAAGAAGAAGAAGAAGAAGAAGAAGAAGGAAAGGGGGAAAAAGAAAATAAGAGATATTTAAAACGGATGGGTGTAACCTTCGAAGCAGAGGAAGAGGGAAAAATCACGAGGAAGAGAGGAAGGAGAAAAAATGGGGAAGGATAAATACAGAGGAAGAAGAAGAAGAAAGAGAAAAATTCTCTGTCAAAATCTTTTTTCTTGGCGCTTGTTCGCCTTTTCTCTCTCTCTCTCTCTTCTCTCTCTCTCTCTCTCTCTCTCTCTCTCTCTCTCTCTCTCTCTCTCTCTCTCTCTCTCTCTGTCAAGACCTAATAAATTTATGAACTTTAACAGAGAGAGAGAGAGAGAGAGAGAGAGAGAGAGAGAGAGAGAGCGATTCTCTCTCAAGATTCAGTTTTTGAGAGAGAGAGAGAGAGAGAGAGAGATTCTCTCCCCAGAATCAATTCTTGAGAGAGAGAGAGAGAGAGAGAGAGACTCTCTCTATCTCTGTCAAGAGTTACTTCTTAATAAAGATTAACCGAGAGAGAGAGAGAGAAGAGAAGAGAGAGAGAGAAATACACACCAATAAAGATATAAAAAAAAGAAAGAACAAATAAATAAAGGGAACAATCCCGAAACAACCCTGTGGCTTCTTCAATAATAATGAAAAGAGAAAAAAAAACGCTTAATCGGAGTAAATGAGTCTGAGAATTGGGGAAAGAGAGCGGGAAATGACAAGGGAAATTAAAAAAAAGGGAGATTAAAGAAATAAAGGGAAATTAAAAAAAATGGAAATTTAAAAAAAGGGGAAATCAGAAAACGAAATGAAAAGTCAAAAAATAGATCAGAAACTTGAAATGGTAAAAAGTGAAAACGTAAAAAAAAATTGCGCCGAAGTTTCTTCGGCACAATCGAGTTTTCTGTACAGCCGCTACAACGTATAATCAAGGCCACCGAAAATAGATCTATCTTTCGGTAGTCTCTGTATAATGCTGTATAAGCCGCGGCCCATGAAACGTTAACCATGGCTCCGTGGTGGCCTATCCTATATCGTTGCCGGAAGCACAGTTATGGCTAAATTTAACTTTAAGTAAAATAAAAACTACTGAGGCTAGAGGGCTGCAATTTGGTATGTTTTTGAGATCTGAGGTCGGACAGAAAAAGTGCGGACAGAAAAGTGCGGACAGACAGACAGAGCCGTCACAATAGTTTTCTTTTACAGAAAACTAAAAAGCTAATTTAAACTTCTTATACAGTTTTTTGTTTGTAGTTATTTCACGTATTATGTAATTTTTTTTTTGAAATGTGCGTTTAATTATTTTGAGCGTATGTTTATCACTTCTATAAAAATACTAAAAAAAAAATTATTTATTTGTATACGTATCATATGTACTGTGTGTATATATATATATATATATATATATATATATATATATATATATATATATATATATGCATATGTATATATGTATGTATATACAGTATATTTAATTGTATACGTGCATACATATATGTATATAATATATATATATATATATATATATATATATATATATATATATATTTATTATATACATATATAGATATAGGCCTATGTATGTATGTATATATTTATATATACATCCATACATATCTACATACAATACGTATACATATACATATATGTATATAAATAATTTTTAGTATTTTAACATATATATACGTTTATGCATATACAATATATATACATATACATATATATATGTCATGAAAAAGTTGGCATCAATGGGCATCACCCAGCAACAACCTCCATAACAAAGACATCTGAATTTTCCTATCTCCCCATGTTTTTTTCCCTCTGGGCATATTTTCATCACCTGAGTAACTGCCAATTTTATCAGCTGAGTAACTCCAGGAACGTTTTGATAAAAATCTTTCCGAAAGTCGTGTAAATCATTTTCTGTTTGTAAATCATTTTCTGTTTGTAAATCATTTTCTCTTTGTAAATCATTTTCCTTTCATTAATCATTAGAGCCCTAGAGGTCTATGCCGGGGGTGGGGGGGTTGGGGAGAGGGGAAGGGAAAATGCATCAATCGGAAGCAATGAAGGAGAGATAAGGAGAGAGAATAGAAGGGAGCCATTAAAACAATTACACAAATAATGGGTTTCAATTAAACACACACACACACACACATACACACACACATATATATATATATATATATATATATATATATATATATATATATATATATATATATATATATATATATATATGTATATATATAGATATATAATATATATATAGATACTATATTTATATATATGTACAAATGAGTTTTATATATATCTATATATATATATTATATATATATATATATATATATATATATATATATATATATACTATATATATAAATATTTATATATATACTATATATATAAACTCATTTATATATATATATAAATATATATATATATATATATATATATATATCCATATACATACATATACATATATGTATACACATATATAACATATATTTATATTTATATGTACAGTATATATGTGTCTATGTACATAAAATCTACTGATCACTTTTTACCAGATATGTATGTAATTGTACTAGCCACAATACCCTCTTAATTTCTCGAATTCTTCACACTCTTGTCACTACAGAGCCTTAGATCCAAACGCAATAGCATGAAGTAATTCTGATGCCCGTAGCAGGCAGGGTTCGAACCCGCAGCCAGAGTATCAGAACGATGTCACGTTGTCAACCTGACCACGAAAGGATATAAAGTCTACGCAGCTAATACATACATATACTTAATGCAATTCATATCTTGCTTCACGATTTATGAATTTTAGGCTGTCCAGCCAAGCACTGGGATATTTTCGGCCATTAAGACAGCAAAAAGAAGGGTGTTGGAGTGGCTGGACAGCAAGACAGAGAGATTTGGAACATAAAGGAGATGAAATACATGGATCTAAAAGTGGAATTGGAAGAAAACCTCACAGCACTAAAATGTAATAATTAGAGAGGTTGGACAGCGGAAATGGGGGTAGAGCAAAAAAGATAAACCGTGGTTCCAGCTACAAGCCGAAGGGACGCTGCAAGCACCCTTAAGCTAATGCCTACAGTGCATCAGGGGAGGTGCACTGACAGCACCAACCCCACTGGTGGAATCTTTCACGAGCAGAATGGAACCATAAGCACAGTTACAAAAATGCACAGCGACTTATATGTTTTCTTTCACAAACATAAGCGACCAATTAACATAGTTATGGATCCCTTCTGTCCCTGAGGGAAAACATAAATGACAGTGAAGAACAGATGGAATATACAATTTAGGCCAAAGGCCAAGCACTGGGACCTATGAGGTTATTCGGTGCTGAAAGGGAAATTGGGAGTAGAAAGGTTTGAAAGGTGTAACAGGAGGAAAACCTCTCAGTTGCACTATGAAACAACTATTAGGAGAGGGTGGATAGTAAGATGGAAGATAATATAAATGGAGCACAGTAAGAGGAACGAAAGGGGTTGCAGCTAGGGGCCGAAGGGACGCTGAAAAGAACCTTAAGTAATGCCTACAGTGCACCGCACGAAGTGCACTGACAGCACAAACCCCCCTACGGAGAGGAACAGATGGACTCAGAAATCTATGATTAAGCAAAGACGAGAAACTCTGCCAAGCGGAGGGGAATAATGTTATACTTTTTCAGTTCCTTTTCGTTCAGCAATTTGGAGTTCATGGGACAAACGATTCAAATTAGAGGGGAGGCTACGTGAACACTAGCTAACAGCATTTTCAAGAATAAGCAAGTAAGAAATACGCCGAAGTTTCATCGGCGCAATCGAGTTTTCTGTACAGCGTATAATCAAAGCCACCGAAAATAGATCTATCTTTCTGTGGTCTCGGTATAATGCTGTGTGAGCCGCCGCCAATGAATCTTTAACCACTGCCTGGTGGTTGCCAGACCCACGTCTATGGGTACCTTTAACCTTAAATAAGATAAAAACTACTGAGACTAGAAGGCTGCAATTTGGCACGTTTGATGATCGGAGGGTGAACGGTTAACATGCCAATTTGCAGCCCTCTAGCCACGGTAGTTTTTAAGATCTGAGGGCGGACAGAAAAAGTGCGAACAGGAAAGTGCGGACGGACAGACAAAGCCGGCACAATAGTTTTCTTTCACTAAAAACTAAAACAACCCAAAAATCTGAGGGGTTCAAGATCAAATCACACCAGCTCTCTCAGAAATCAAGGACTTACCAGACAATGTCAAAACGCCTGGAACATGGCAAATATTTTGGAAAATGTTCTGGAAAAATCAGTACATAAATTTATACGTGATTCCTGGCAGCGGACAGACTGATACACTTAAAGATAAATCATCCTTTGCTGAGAAATTCACAGAGCAGTAGAAAGCGCACACCTCTACCTTCTGGAGAGAAATTTGTTCCATTTAAATCAAACTTCTGTTCTTGAGTCGATGACATACCATCGCAATAATATTATGTTGAAGAAATTTGCAAACCACGAAAAGAAGTCACAGTGATTTCTTTTTTGTGCCTAACAGTATAAACTTTTAGAAACCCTTATCCGATTTTTCACAAAAATCTAATGAGTTCTTCCTTGGTCCAGACCCTACCGTTCCTCAAAATTTCGTTCGAATCCATCGACAGCTTTTTGAGATATCCTAGCGGAAAGTCAGAACAGCTCGACAGCTTTACGAAAAGACATTTTGATAACATAGCGTATAATTTTATTGGCTGCGGCGGCGAGTTACAAACACTGATTGAATTCGGCGTCTATCTGGCGTCGGAGGTCACTGACAGGAAGAAACATGGAATCAATACTGAAGATTGTCCGTCATTCCGGCAAGAGAGAGAGAGTCAAGAAGTTACGCTACAGACCAAAGAAAGTATTATCCAAGGTCTAGACCTTGGTATTACCAACATCTAAATTTATATAACAAGATATTTCTGAAATAAAAAAAAAAAAACACACACACACACACAATGCAGACAGAACTAAAGGAGGTTGGTGTCAGTTTTCGATATCAGGTTCTTCGAGAAAAATAAAAAATGAAATTCGCTCAACTTACTTTAAATCTCCAGGGATTAACGAGGTTCTTGAGACCCCTTCACTCTCTCTCTCTCTCTCTCTCTCTCTCTCTCTCTCTCTCTCTCTCTCTCTCTCTCTCATCATACAATTCTTGTTTCCTTCCCTCCCTTCCTCCCTTCGGGCCTTCTTATGTCATGCATTCAGACTAAAGTGAAACTTCTTAAGGTCACCCAATCAATAACATATTCACATTAATCAAGTGTCCAACAGCCAGTTAATCGTGATTTAACGCGTATGTTTTATGATCACATACATTACACTAAATTCTTTATTATATCAGTAACGCTCTAACTTTAAATTTGACAGTTCTCATACCCAAGCGATGAGGCGAGTTCTTGACGAGCCTCTGGAAATTCAGTTTACAATCGAACGCAACTGTTAAACATGGGAGTTCACCCCGTTCCCGCGAGCTGATTGGTCACCCACAGCGCAATGCCAACGACAACGGCCAATGAGCACGCGGGTAGATCCTGACGTCACGAGTTTATCATCATTACGTCGCAAATCCAGGGCCCCCTCGCTCGGACGCAACAGTTACTTCCAAATCACAGCCGAAAGAAGAAGAACCGAAGGAGGCCTACGAAAGTCCTATCAGGAAACGCGATGGATGAACTCGTGAGTTACGACAGCAAGAAGGAAGAGAATTACTACCAGATTCTCGGCTGCGATCCGTCGTCCACGGTGAGTATTTCAAAAGTCTTCTTGAGTTGTTGCTCGCGGCTGCAGGAGGATGTGGAGAGAGAGAGAGAGAGAGACAGACCCGGACCTGTTGCGCTCTGTGGATGCCTCATTGATTTTCGGTCTGGGCAGATTTAAAGGGTAGTTGCTAGGATAGGCGGGTTAGTTCTTGAGTAGTAAATCCCTGTGCGATTGTTGTTTGGTGAATGGATTGCGACTGGGTAGATGTATTGTGGAATTTTAGTTGTTAACTTGGTCTTGGGTTAGTTGAGGAAAATATTTCATAACTGCACATGATAATTAGTCGTTAACGATTCACTGTTTTTAATTAAAATTGTAGGCAGTTTGCAGAAGCCAGTACTTTAACATTCCTCCCATATTTGACACATCCATCTTAATTTCTTCGAGACTCTTCTGAAATCTCATTAACGCATTCCCCGAACGATCGAATTCAACATTAATTCAGTGGATGGTAAACGCGCGCACACCAAAGTTAAGATGTTATGACCAAAACCACTGTATTCTGAGCGATGATTCGTAATTTACAACGTAACCCGAACTTCCTGATTTATATAAACAGGCACCAGGTTCGCGAATATGCAGTAGGTTTGAATATTTAAACGAGATTAATCATTAAACAGGGGCGTCCGAAAGATGACGAAACTCGGCGAAGTTTAGTGGAAAGTCCTGGATTTCGGAAACGCCGCCTGATGAAGTCTTACACATTTGATCTTTGATGAATGACATATTTTAACCGTATTTGAGCGTCTTTGTCGTCCCGTTGACATTGTCCCAACAAAATTTTGTAAAAAGAATCTTCACGCAATCACGATCATGGAAAATCCGACCAGAAAACAAGATTAACTAGATTCATCTTTAAATGTCAAATGGCAACTCTGCACCGAGGCACGGGCCAAAGGTGAAGCTCATGCACCCCCACCTTCCGGGGGATGAGGGAGGGTTGGAAGGAAAGCCCGTCATGCACTTGACATTTTAATGTTATTACTTTGGCTTTACACGGTTGATGGTAGATTTGCATAGCATGAATATACTGTAGTTTGCTCTTTGTGAATCCAGTAGTAATTGCCACTTTGACGCCAGAGGGGAATAAGTGAATGGATCGCTCCTGAGCTTATGGGTCTAGGGGTGTTAGAGACTTGAACTAGCGGCCGGTTTAAATTTGAATTTTTAAACATTAAATTCAGAACTTTTATAATTTACTTCTTTCTCCTTCTGCAATAATTTTAAAACCACTTTTTAATCAAATGGAGTGCTTTTATCCATGACTTGGTTGTAAGCCTTTGTTAAGTGTCTACAGTATGTTTCGGGGAATTTGGAGTGTGTGAACTGCAGCCATTATACTTAATATTTATTTATTTAACTGTCGATTTGCACGCGTGTGCACGTGTATATGTATGCATACGTACAGGTCTAATATAATACATATTGTACCACAATATTGCACACACATATTCAAATAGTACACACTCATATACGTGTAATTTTGCATAATTTTGGACAGGAAAAATGGTTCTCCGCCGACATTTCTAGAACAAGGGGTGGGGGAAGTAAGTCCTGCCTTGAAGTGACCTATATATGAATTAGTCTTTGTTTCGTGTGTTGGTCTTGCTAAGGTTTTCTAGGACATGCAAATTGGACAAAGGGAATTTGGTTCTTGGCACAGACGAGCACGCACTTAGGCTAATAGTTCTAATGGTGGAGGCTTGAATTTCAAGACTGTGGCCCTTAGGCTTGGTCCATACAGGGGTTTGTCTTCTAAATATAATTACACACACACACACACACACACACACACACACACACATATATATATATATATATATATATATATATATATATATATATATATATATATATATGGGATGAAAAATTTTCCATACAGGAAGTCGTGATGAGATTGTGGCTTGTGCTTGGTGTTGAAGGATCGTTTCAACGATTGTTTATTAGGTATCTTTGGATAATATAGAATCCATACTTTATATATGCACATATATATACATATACACGCACATATATATAATCACATCATCATAGGTGACATAATAAGAGATCGGGTGTAGGTCCTAACTGGTTTCGACTTTATTTCCAAGCCACTGATGCTAATGGCTAGGAAATGAAGTCGAAACCAGTCAGGACTTACACTCACTGTGATACTTTTTCACCTGATAAACGAATCATGTGTTAATGTTATTATAATCATATACATACATACATACATACATACATACATACATACATACATACATACATACATAGTCAACTGGAACTTTTCGCTTTCAGAGTAATAGGACATTTTCAGCTTACAGAGAAAAATAAATTGACATAAATTATATATATATATATATATAAAATATATATATAATATATATATATATATTATATATATATATATATATATTAAAATACACTGAGAAATCAGTGAAAATTTAATACAAGCTCAAATTATATAAATATAAAAATATATATATATATATATATATATATATATATATATATATATATATATATATATATTTGTATGTATAAAGAGGAGTTGGCTTAAATAAGCCTAAAATCAAATAAAATTTCCGATAATTCACCGTAACTGGCAAGCAATTAGACCTACGTGGCCCCGTGCCTAGGACTGGAGCTCTGCTGATATATATGTTTCAGTTCGTTCGCTGATTCCCTTGTTTTGGGAGTGTGTAATAAACCACCCAAGTACCCTACATGTATTTTGTCCAATTATACAGTACATATCAACCATATGCTATTGGCCGTTTTAAGTTTCATTATCGATTTTTGAACAGAATTTAGTTGAGATTTCCAATAAATCAATCCATTGCCAGATGTCTCAATAGGCGATATTTACCGGGAGTTACTGGCTGTTTCACAAAACTGGAGATAGGTCTAGGCAGAATTTGGGCTAATGTTTTCACTATATATTATTTGGAGTGATATATATATGTATATATATATATATATATATATATATATATATATATATATATATATATATATATATGTGTGTGTGTGTGTGTGTGTGTGTGTGTGTGAGTGTGTGTACACCTCATTACGTTAGACACTTGAAAGTATTTGTAGCTTTGTCTTAATGGGTAGTGACATTTGGGCCTTTATATATGTAATTTGTATATGTTGCGAGTTGATTGTCATTTTGTTTGATACTTGTTATGCAAATTACGATCCCAAGACCAGAGGCTATAATTAACAAATTCCAAAGCATTTGAATTACATGTATGCAAGTTAAAAAAATGTATGAATATATGAAAATGCACAACTATGGAAAAAGGAATATAAATGTTTTCACGCGCACACACATACACACGCACCCATGCACATCTGACACACGCACACACAAATATATATGTAGATATACTGCAGATATATGAGGTCGAAGTTAAGTATGAAATTATGCAGTGACTTGTAAAACGAGAAGGTATTCACGTGACCAGCATTAGAGGAAAGGCAATGGAAGTTCGTACCAAGACTACATTGAAAAATACTATCGAAAGTAGATTAATCCTACCTTGGAGTAGTACTCCACAATCTGTATGAAGAAAATCCACAGGAAAGTAAGATCACCCATCACGAAAGAAATGCCACTACGTGGGAACTGTCTCCCCAAACCGACTAGCCAGTTTTAAAGGTTAAATAACTACACAATCAGACAGTTTTCTCTGGTTCAGAGAACTATATATAGGACTATTTGAAAAGGCGCAATAAAAGTCAAATTTTAACAGCGATACTGAACGCCTATTTGGCAAGATGGTTTTATGTGAATATGCGAAGGATTAATGTAGAAAATAGGCCAAATATCAATGCATTGAAAAACTCGGAGGGCTAGTGACAGCCACCCTAGAACCGGAAATTGCAAATCGGTGTTACGGTATTAGTCATTAAATTGTATAAATTCGGTTTTAGTTATTGTTTCTCGTTAGTATTAACATTTAATTATATATCTGGTGAATGTGTTTGTATGTATTATGAATATTCATTTTTACTTTCTCCAAATCAAGGCGTCACACGACGACTGCAATAAATTCAAATCAGTTGGGTAATCGTTATTTTACGACCTTGTCATAGGAGTAAGAACCCGTGTTGGCTTAAGGCCAGCTTAATGTAAAAACAACTAAAACATCAAATAATCTAGCCCTCTAATTGATCGATTTCCTTATTACGGCACTGCTCCTCTAGGAATGTGTGATTCAGTAAAACTTTTGGTTGGGTGGGTTGGCCTAGTCCTAGTCCAGAGGTGAGTCTAGAGGTCCACACCAAGTTTCCGGCAATCTTAACACAGTATCATATTTTCATTACTGACCCCGAGCTTCGAACTAGGTCATTTGGTTCGAAAAAAAAAGTTTTCTCCATAAATGGAAATGTATCCATCCCGGATAACTTATAAACAAAACTTTATGTATGATTACAAATCAAAACTTGACCCGCGAGAAGAAGTATCTTTAAAGCGTAGTTTTAGTTATAGCTGTGTTTAAACAAGGCTTCGCACAAGACAGATTTCCCACTTAAAAGAGACTCTAATCTGTTTGTACCATAATTTACAAAGGCTCTGCCCGTGATAAGTTACTGGCAAATAAATCATTGTTTGCAATTGCTCGCGAGCGCAGCTTTGTGCATGGCGAGTTACTTACAAACAAAGCCAGGGCTGAATGGAAGCAGGAGAGTCTTTCATCCCAGCAGAGAATTAATTTTTTTTAGGCATATAAATCCAGAGACTCCAGCAGTCCGGATTCCACGTAAACCCCGAGAGCGATTAATGTAAAAGTGAACGAGGAAATACTGTTATTGGACGACAGTTTCAAAGGAAGTATTTTTGGGAGTGGCGAATGGGAGTTTTAGACTCAAATTTTGTATATATGTACACACTGTATGTGTGTGTATGTACACGTTTCTCGGTTTGTTTAGGATCCATTTTCAGGTCGTGGTGTGTGTATTCTCGATATGCTTAAAAGAAAATTACTTTTAAAAGGAGGTAACTTCAAGGTAAAGTTGGTCATTGTCATTTCATGTCATAAAACGAAGCTGAAACTCTTTATGCCTTTTTTCCTCTTAGCCTTCAAAGATGCCTTGTCACATTACTGGGACTTTCACTTTTGTCCTGAATTCGCACATTCACATAAATTTGAAAGGCCTTTTGTTATTTAATATATCTGCTACTTACCCTCTTTAGGTCCTAGTACAGTTCCCTGCGTATATACTCATGGTCCAGAGTACTGGAATCTATCAGCTTTTTCACCACTCTCTCTTCTACTGTTCTCTGCAACGATCATCCTGCTCAGCCTATTGTTCATCGCTTCACGTCTGCCGAGCTGTATTTTTGTAATCCTAAACATCCTACATCCTATTTCATTGCTCAAGTCGGCTGTAAGTTTCAACAATCCTTGGTTTCATTTTTATCTGGTCTTGAAGCCAACATGATTGATGAAGGAGTCCCAAGAAATGTTACGAACACTTCATTTTTATTTATATTTTTTGGTGGGGTTGGGTGGGTGGATGGATGTGGTTGCTAGACCCATGCTCCTGTAGATGGTCGTTGGGAGCTTATGTGCCTACTTTTTGGTCACCCATCTAGACAATGAACATAGTGTGGTTGGGCATTAGAATATTTAAGTTTTATATATTTATACGATAACACCCAGGGGAATCTTTTTCCTGTATAGACTGATCCTTCCTGTCACGTCTCTTGGCTAGAAATTTATTTATCGATTGAAGTTCTCTGGCATTGCAACACCAAGCAATGATAAAAATAACAAACATTTGGGATTATCAATTTACGTACATACGCAGGGAACTGCACTAGTAGGACCAAAGGAGGGTAACCCATCTTTAATTTATTGTTTCTCGTGTAAATGGGAACGAAAATACCGTTGAAAATCCGCCCCTCGCGAATATCCGATCGAAACATTCTGCAATTTTCCTTTAAAAAGCGCTCCAGTTTTGAAGGCAAAGGAAGGCATTTTCACAGTGTTTCATCAGCTCCTGTTTTTATTCGCGTTCGTTATCTCTCGCTATTTCTAAATCAAGACGGACGAGTTCTATTGGGAAAAATAAAAACAAAGCGTTTTTTCGAAGGCTTCGGGCGACTTCTTTCAGAATAAGCACTGAGGATCAGATTGTGGAAATGGCGGGAGAAGACCTCGGATTCTCCGAATACGTCTCTCCCTCTCTCTCTCTCTCTCTCTCTCTCTCTCTCTCTCTCTCTGTTTGCTCATTGGGCCTCGTTGGAATCTACATGTCTCCTAAAGCGTTACAAGTTCAAATGACTTAATGGTTACGGGAACCGTTGAGGAAAGGGCGTCTGGCATTCACTAGCGCTTACCCATCCTGGTGATGACCATACACACTGTGAACTTGACTGATCGAGAGACTAACATGTTAGCAAGTTCTTCACAGTTTGGTATTCGTTTGTAGCCACCCGTCCAAGTACTGACCATACGGAATGTTTCTTATTGCAGTTAACAAAAAACTAGCTTGTGCTTTATACTTAAGGCCTCTAAAGGTGTGCTTGCCTAGTTAGACCCTGTAGGGGTAGGCAGTGTACCTAGTACACTGTAGGCGTTACTTTAGGTACTTTGCAGCGTCCCCTCGGCCCTAAGCGCAGCCCCTTTCATTCATTTTACAGTACCTCCTTTTATATTATCTAATATCCTACTTTCCACCCTCTACTAACAATTGTTTCATATTTCCAACGCTGAATGACCTCATAGGTCCCAGCGCTTAGCCTTTCGCCCAAATTTTATATTAGCATGGTCTCGTAGGTTATGCGCATGCGCGGTTTTCTTGAGCTAATCATATCAGAAAAGTTAATTTTAGTGAGTTATAATAATTTGTGCAGCTTTTTTTTATGTCCTTCCAGTAGCAACGCAGTTAGTTTTATTTTCCTTAGACATTTGATAAAAAAAGAAACAGGTACAATAAACAGTTCAATATTGACGAATGTTAAAGAAATTTTAGGACAGGTTTTCGAAAACATATTATTTCCAGTTCGGTTATTTTGTGAGGTAGTTTTCCTTCTCCCTATTCAAGTCGCCTCACTGATACGGAGAGAAGACGCGGGACAGAAAAGAACGACTGCTCAGGTAACCTCAGCTAAGATAAGCCAAAAGAATGGTCAAGCCAAAGTGGTGGGGAAAGCGGGAGTTGAAGTAGGTGGTCACATTTATGGTTCAAAAGTCCGTGTAAAAAGAATTTAAACTTTAATAAACAAGAAACATTAAAAGGAGGTAATTTACTATAAAAAGTCTTGGTTATTGAGTTCGACTGAGAGACACGTGCAGTGTAAGTGATAGCAGTCCAGAGGAGA
Organism: Macrobrachium rosenbergii; assembly: GCF_040412425.1. NCBI lineage: Eukaryota > Metazoa > Arthropoda > Malacostraca > Decapoda > Palaemonidae > Macrobrachium > Macrobrachium rosenbergii. The sequence goes on from NC_089745.1 coordinate 10,009,185, forward strand.
CTGTACTATGGGTGGTACCCCTTAAGGGGAGGTAGTGCCGTCACTGCACCTCACTTGGCGCACTGTAGGCATAACTTAAGGTTCTTTGCAGCATCCCTTCGGCTACTAGCTGCAACCCCTTTCATTCCTTTTACTGTACCTCAGTTCATATTCTCTTTCGTCCATCCTTCCACCCTCTGCTAACAATTTTTTCATAGTACAGTTGCGAGGTCTTCCTCCTGTTACGCCTTTCAAACCTTTTACAGTCAGTTTCCCTTTCAGCTCTGAAAGACCCATAGGCCCCAGTGCTTGGCCTTTGGCCTAAATTTTATATTCCATTTCCATTTCCACTAAGAGTGGCAAGGCCCCTAAATTGGCCCAGAACTTCTGAAATTGTCACAGTAAGACACTGGTTTTGGTAAAAGGCCAGTCAGTAAGAGACAGAAACCAGTGGAGGGGACAGTGATGTTGTTTATCCCCAGACCAAAAAAGACAGGAAGTGTTGGACTGTGTTTATGATATAACCGAGTAGAACACTGAGCTCATTAAAAATTGCACATTCTGTAACTGAGAATCGGCTTAAAAAAAAAAAAAAAAGGAAGCGATGAGAATGCATTTGAATATCCACTTTGTATTGAATTAAATTTAATTAAATATCGAATTTAGGCCAAAGCCCAAGCACTGGAACCTATGAGGTCATTCAGCGCTGGAAAGGAAGCTGAGAATAGGTAGGTTTCAAAGGTGTAACAGGAGGAAAACCTCGCAGTTGCACTATGAAATAATTGTCAGGAGATGGTGGATAGCAAGATGAAAGAAACATAATATGAATGGAGTACAGTAAAAAGAATGAAAGGGGTTGCAGCTAGGGGCCGAAGGGACGCTGCAAAGAACCTTTAGTAATGCCTACAGTGCACCGCATGAGGTGCACTGACGGTACTACCCCCCTGCGGGGAGAAGAAACATCTGGTAGAAGGAAAAAGTGTAGGAAGTATTTCTGGGGATGGTGAATGGGAGTTTTTGAGCAAATTGTGAATGCACGCTGTGTGTGCACTTGCACACATTTCATGGTTTGTTTAGGATTCTGTGTAGGTCGTGGCGTGTGTATGTTGTCGATGTAATTAAGAGAAAATTACCTTACAAAAGAGGTAACATCAGAGCAAAGTTGGTCATTGTTACGTCAAGGCCCAAACAGGAAGAGATCGGAACTGATTTGATTAACCACCTTGCAATAAAAAAAAGTATACCTTAGTTTAACCAGACCACTGAGCTGATTAACAGCTCTCCTAGGGCTGGCCGGAAGGATTAGACTTATTTTACGTGGCTAAGAACCAGTTGGTTTCCAAAGCAACGGGACCTACAGCTTATTATGGAATCCGGAACCACAATATATGAGAAGTAATTCTGTCACCAGAAATAAATTCCCCTAATTCTTCATTGGCCGGTCGAAGACTCGAACTCGGGCCTAGCGAGTGCTAGCCGACAACTCTACCGACTCGGGAAGGTAAAAAGGGCAGAAGAGGCGTCTGGTAAATAGGCTAGTTGTATGGGGCCCATGCATCCGGTAGGACTAGGTGTAGGAGATCTAGATGTGAAGTGCAGCTTAAATTGTAGTAGGACAGGAAGACTGGGGAACTGATTTGAATAGCCAGGTGTCTGGCAGAAGGACCAATTATAAGGAGTCCATGTTTGATGACTAACCAGAAAGGATCAACCCTTTTCATTCCTTTTACTCTACCTCCTTTCATATTCTCTTTCTTCCATCTTACTTTCCACCCTCTCCTAACAATTGATTCATAGTGCAACTGCGAGGTTTTCCTCCTGCTACACCTTTCAAAACTTTCTACTCTCAGTTTCCGTTTCAGCGCTGAATGACCTCATAGGTCCCAGTGCTTGGCCTTTGGCCTAAGTTCTTTATATTCAGTATTTAGTAAAAGGGTCAAGCTGCAAGAGTAGACACTTGAATAGAAGAGGCACTGTGAGTGTAAAGGGTCCTTATGTAAGGAGCAATTGAATTGAGTTGCAGAAGTCTCTTGGGAACTGAATTAAAGAACCATTTTGTAAGAATGATGAATGAATGGAAGGAGCATACAGTAAAATGAGCAAGTGCAAGGGGTTATCTGAAAGCAGGCAGACAGGGAGAGTAAGGACCACAAAGCAGAATTGGTAACTAAATAGAAAGGACCTCTTGCAGGGGTCACAAAGTAAAAGAGGACGCAAGTTTGGATGTGTGATTGAAATGGATGCATGATAGAGATGATGAAATAAGGCATATGCAAAGAACAGCGAACTAAGAAAACACAATTGAGTTTTCTGTACAGCTGCTACAGCGTGTAATCAAGGGCACTGAAAATAGATCTCATCTTTCGGTGGTCTCGGTATAATGCTGTGTGAGCCGCGGCACACGAAACTTTAACCACGGACCGAGGCTAGAGGGCTGCAATTTGGTATGTTTGATGATTGGAGGTGGATGATCAACATACCAATTTGCAGCCCTCTAGCCTCAGTAGTTTTTGAGATCTGCGGGAAGACAGTAAAGGGCGGACGGACAGACAAAGCCGGCACAATAGTTTTCTTTTACAGAAAACTAAAAATGACATGCAGAAAGAGTTTTGATTGAAATAGGCAGAGTAAATTGGGGAAGTTGGTCCAGTGTTCCCACAAATAAAGTGCCGTTGTTTTGCCGTGACGGTGCAGAAGTTTATATCCAAAGACAGTGTGGAAGTTGACTCAGTGTTCCCTTCGACACAGTGCAGAAGTTATTTTGCTTTTCACAGACACAGTGAGAAAGGTTATTAATTGCCCCACAGATGTGTTGAAGTCGTCCTTCAGATACATTGTGGAAGTTGATTTAGTGTTCCCTCAGATAGAATGCATAATTTGTTATGCTGTCCCACAGCTACTATTGAATTTTGTCCTACAGACACAGCCAAAGTTGATTCGTTGTCGCAGACACAACGTGGAAGTCTAATTGTTGTCCCGCAGACATAAAGTGGAACTAACTTTCTGTTCCTTAGATACAGTAGGGAAGTTGAGTGAATTATTGCTCCCAAAGATAGTGAGGATATACTTTTGCTGTCTCGAAGATAGTGTGGAAGTTAACCCTGTCATCCCATAGACAGTACAGAAGCCGATTGGTTTCCCCACAGTTGCAGTGTGGAATTTGATTTTTCCTCTTTAGACAGTGTTGTGGTCATTTCAATGTCTCTGAGATAGAATATGGAAGTTGATTTGCTTCCCTGCAGGCACAGAATTTCAATTGAATAATTTTCCCACATAAAAGCAAAATGGAAGTTAATTCACTGTCCAGCAGAGTGCAGAAGTGAATCAGTGTCCCACCGACAGAAAGGGGAATTTGATATGCTTTCCCACACAGTGGCGTAACAAGGGGGAGGGGGGGACCTCCACGGGCGGCACTGTTCGGGGGAAGGGCGAGGGGGCATTCTGGCATCTTTTGAGCTGGTCTGGTGTACCATAATTCTAGATTTTCTAGCATATTTCGTCTGATCGGAACATTGATCAGCGATTTATCGATTCTGCTGTTGGACAGTAAGCGATTTTTGAAATAAAATAAATGATCGAGATGCCAAGGCTTAAAATGGGCTTTTAATTTTCACTACTTTAGTACGTTTTAGCACTTTCAGAGTCCGCCCCGGTCGCCACTGACGCTAGGTTACGCCACTGTGAATCCCACGGATCCAAAGCAGAAGTTGGTTTACTGTCCCACAGTTGAAGTTGATTTGTTGTTCCACATAAAGGAAGGGAGCTGGTTCATTGTCCTACAGATACAATGCAGAAGTCTTTTCACTGTTTCTGAGAACCAATTTTGAAGTTGATTTGTTGTGTCAGACACGTTGCTGAAGGTAATCCACTGACCCACTAACACAGTGAGGTCGTCCCAATTCAGTGTGGTAGTTGATTAGCTGTCCCACAGAAACAGTGTGGAAGTCGATTGGCTGCTCCCCGAAACCTGTACAAGGAATATGCTGTCCCGTAGACACGATGTATAGTTTCATTGACCATAAGATAAAGCGTTGAAGTTGGTTTGCGGTTCCACATACAATGCTTAAAGGTAATTTACTGTCACAGACTGCGTCTATGGGACAATGATTTGCTGTTTTGCATAAAGTTTGGACGTCCATAGGTTGCCCTACATTCAGAGGCACATGAAAGGGCAGAAAGGAGGTCCAAAAAGAACCTATTTGGAAAAAAAAGGAAAGGGAACCCACCTGGGTCTCTCAGCAGAGAAGGATTGAGAATGGACAGGTGGTAAAATTGTTGGAGGCGATCAAAAGGGTCCGTCAGTAATAGAGGGTTCGGGGTACAAAGGCCGGACAGATCCTTTGATGATATTCCCTTCGCACTGGCTCTGAAGGAAACTGTTATTTAGGCGTATTTATGGCCCTGGGGAGGGAGGGAGGAGTAGTGTGTATGTGTGCTTGCATACTGTCACGTACGATTGTAATTAGGAAGACGTGGATATACTCGACTATTTAACTGGCACTGTAAGTGTGAATGCCGCGCATTAGAATTAGCCAGAAATAGACCGACATGTAAGTGCTCATCATTATATAATTGTATGTTTATATGCTGTATGTGCGTAAATGATCACTTTCATGTATGTGTAGTTGTATGCGCATATGACTTTTTCGTATGTGTACAATATAACGTTTAAGAATGTTTGACAGGAAGTTGTAATTATGAGCATCATAAATTTTCACCAAATACCGACTCGTGTGTACTACACAAAGGTGTGTTTTTATACGTACTCGCGTGTATATGTTTCAGGCAGATAGCAAAGCCAGGCATTTCGCGAAGTGCCTTAAATTTCAGGCAGATAGCGAAATGCACTCAGGGACATTTGATCCCCCCCACAGGGGCTAGTACTAAACACGGCGAAACAGTGACTCACCTGCACTGTTTCGCCGTGTTTAGTACTAGCCCATGGGGGGTCAAATGTATTTCGCCGTGTTTAGTACTATCCCCTGGGGGATGAAATGTCCCTAAGTGCATTTCGCTATCTGCCTGTAACGTATATACTGTTAGTCTACTAAAACCTAAATGTATTTTTTTTTAGATCATCCATAATAGGCCTAGTATTCGAACAACGAAAGAATATCGGCCTAATTCTGTATGAACGTCATAAACTTTTGCTAGGCATCATACCAACTCGCTCTGCTGGTTTATAGGGCCTCGTTGTGTCCTGCCGTGCCCCAGACTTCTCTCTCTAATTGTCACTGAAGCCTGTGTGCCGGGAGGGGTGTGGGTTAGTCTGTCATTCACGGGTGGTCACCCAAATTCGTTCTTTAATAAAATCCTGACAGCGACGATGAAGGTTCTTGGTGCATTCTTGTCCTAATTAGTCACGCTTGAAGGCGTTTCAGTCATTCTAATTACACCATTGAGAGAGAGAGAGAGAGGGGCGGGGGCAGGGAGGAGAGAGCAGAAATTTACCGTGCACTAGAGGTGAAATTGTTAGTTCATGGCTTATAAATTAAATAATTTATACCATATATTCAGGATTCGAATATTAATTCCTGATGGGAGAGAGAGAGAGAGAGAGAGAGAGAGAGAGGAAATCTGCCGTGTAGCAGAGATGGAAGTGTTAGTCATTACAGTGGCTTATAAATTAAATAATATATATTCAGGAATCGAATCTTAATTCCTGATGTGAAAGAGAGAGAGAGAGAGAGAGAGAGAGAGAGAGAGAGAGAGAGAGAGAGAGAGAGAGAGATACAGCGGATAATAAATGAAATAATATACCATATATCCAAGATTCGAAACTCAGTTCCTGTTGTAAGAGAGAGAGAGAGAGAGAGAGAGAGAGAGAGAGAGAGAGAGAGAGAGAGAGAGACGTGTGAGGAAAGCAGGGGAGAGGGGAAATTCGGTTGCACAATTCTTCCTTTCTCTTAATTTCCGGGCTTTCAGAACATCTCTCCCACCCCCCATTTCGGGGGCCGTTCTTTTCCGGAGTCCCCTTGACGTCACCTCATTTAAGGGGTGTTTTTATGTGCCGGCCGACCGCCGAGAGGTACCTCGTTGTTTTGTTGGCTTGGTGTGTGGCTTAGTGTGCAGGTCATGTGTGTTTTATATATATATATATATATATATATATATATATATATATATATATATATATATGTATGTATGTATGTATAATATATTATATGGATGAGTGTATATATATTTACATACATATACAGTATATATATATATATATATATATATATATATATAGAGAGAAGAGAGAGAGAGAGAGAGAGAGAGAGAGAGAGAGAGAGAGAGAGAGAGAGAGAGGATGTAGAGAGAGAGAGAGGATGTATTTGTGTGTGTATACATATATATATTATATGGGTGTCTGTATGTATATATATATATATATATATATATATATATATATATATATATATATATATATATATATGTACACAAATGCATCCATACATACATCTGAGTGTGTGTCACTGTGTGCGTCGTGTACGTCCGTGTGTGTTACATGACCTTTAATTCCCAAACGGTACACACTCACAGAAGGCAGGATAGGCTGAACCATAATTATTAAACATGCATGCGTTGTTTTCCTTCATTTCACTCAAATTCTCAGAAGTTTCCATTTATTTCATTCATGTGCTTCCGTCTTTATTAAATTATTGTCTTTTGGAATTATATTCAAACTCAATTATTTAATTCCATTTCGCCTTATATTTTAATCTCGCATTTATATATATTATATATATATATATATATATATATATATATATATATATATAAATTCGTTTCATTTGTATATTTTAACTGTAACACTCTTCGGGTTCTCATCTACTTTTGTATGTGTATTTAGTGTAGTATTTTTTTTTCTCTATTTTTATTCCTGCTGGACGTGTATATTTTAGTCCTAATATCTCGCCTTTTCCATATTTCGTTGCCTGTTCTCGGTCACGCTTTTTGTATTATACTCTTCCATGTTTTGCTTAAATTCATCTAAGCTTTACGTCGTATGTATATCTATCGGTCTCGGTGTTCTTATGTATGTATATATATACATATCTATATATATATATATATATATATATATATATATATATATAATATAATACGTACGTACATGTTACTTTATAATGTATTTCTCCTCTCATTTGCCAGCGACTCCTGGACCCATTGCATGATGCATATACATTATACATACACACACATATATACATATATGTATATATCTATACATACATACATACATACATACATACATACATACATACATAAGGGAAGGATTAGAATTCCAAAGTTGAGGTTGAAGAAGCAGCCCTCAGACCGTGTCTTCTTGCAGAATTCACGAAAATGAAGACGAAGGAATGATAAATAATTAAAGTTAGTTGTTCGTGACATTCCACAACAAGGTTAGGATGCCATGCAATACGGCAATAGTTCTTAAAGGGCCAACAAGTATGAAGCAAATTGAAATATCTTTACGTAAAATTCTTATATCATAATATTGTGAATAGGTCAGTTGTAAGGACCCGCTGAATAAGTAAAAAATGCGCTGAAGTTTTTTCGGCCAGTCGAGTTTTCTGTACAGCGTATGATCAAGGCCACCGAAAATAGATCTATTTCTCGGTGGTCTCGGTATAGTGCCGTATGAGCAGCGACCCATGAAACTTTAACCGCGGCCTGGTGGTGGCCTGTCCTATATAATTACCAGAAGCACGATTATGGCTAACTCTAACCTTAAATAAAATAAAAACTACTAAGGCTGGAAGGCTGCAACTTGACAAGTTTGATGATTGGAGGGTGGATGAACAGCATACCAATTTGCAGCCCTCTAGCCTCAGTAGTTTTTAAGATCTGAGGGCGGACAGGAAAAAGTGCGGACGGACAGACAAAGCCGGCACAATGGTTCTCATTTACAGAAAACTAAAAAGCTAATTATTCAAAGAACGGTAATATATTAGCAAAGAGAAACGGACTGTACCAGCAGCGAAATATACATTACATGAAATGATGTTTCAAAATTTTGGTGCAATTCGGTGCTTAATTATGTACACGCCTCCTTTGACATGTAATTAATCAGAATGTGAAAAATATAGACAGAGAAGCAAGGGGAAAACGATATGCAAACTAAGTATAGTTTCAAATACGTAATAAATAATTAATTGAGAAAGCTAAACAAATTAATATAATTGATGGTGAACTCATGAGTTCCTATTGGAAGACGTGCGCCAACGGGCCAATCACAATTTAGCAAGTTTCTTGAACGTAGGAGAATGGGTAGTTTCCCATTGTAAACTGTCTATATGCCGTTCGTTTTGTCGTTAGGGCAAAATGATGGATATGGGTATGTGTATGAAGAGAAATGGGAAAAGGTTAAGCCCACAATGGAAACAATATGCAAATTTAAAAGATAAAGTCAAGGAAATGAAAAAACAAGTAAAAAATGCGCCGAAGTTTCTTCGGCGCAGTCGAGTTTTCTGTGCAGCCGCTACAGCGTATAATCAAGGCCACCGAAAACAGATCTCTTTCGGTGGTCTCGGTATAATGCTGTATGATCCGCTCCCATGAAACTTTAACCACGACCCCGATAGTGGCATATCCTGTATCGTTGCCAGAAGCACGATTATGGCTTGCTTTAACCTTAAATAAAATGAAAACTAATGAGGCTAGAGGGCTGCAATTTAGTATGTCTGATGATTGGAGGGTGGATGATCGACATGCCAATTTGCAGCCCTTTAGCCTCAGTAGTTTTTAAGATCTGAGGGCGGACAGAAAAAAAGTGTTGACAGGTAGACAAAGCCGCCACAATAGTTTTCTTTTACAGATATAAAAATTGGAAACCATGAAAGCGAAAATAGAGAATTAATTTCTCAAAAGAAGTTGCCATTGATCGGTGTAGGAATATTCTCGATTTGCCTCGGAAGCACACTTCAGTAAAAGGTTGGATATATATTGATATATTTTCCGATTTTTTCATTACATTTATTTATCGTCGTTTTAAATTGTGAGAACCTTTCATCAAAATCCTTATTTTGTTCTTTATAATATAAATAATTCTTGATTTATGGTGATATTTTAACATAATAACAATAAATAAACCGTTATTTTTTTCCCTGAAAGATTTAATAGCGAGACCTTCCATTATTCAACCACCTGCTCGTCCTCCCATAAACCTGACAATGAAAATGCAATGACCGTTATTTTTTTCTTCCTGAAAGATTTAACAGCGAGACCTTCTATTATTATTAAGCCACCTACTCGTCCTCCCATAAACCTGACAATGAAAATGCAATGACCGTGAATCGATACTAATTCATTACAAAACGTGAATACAGTTTTAATAATGAGTTGGCATTTATAAATGTGATAATGCAGTCAGATCAATCCACAGATTGAGGACCATCTGCCTTAAAGAAAAACTTGTACGAATCCTGAGTTTTCTCGTAGTGTTTTGTATGGTAATAATTGTATGTATACTGAAAGTGTTTTGTATGATAATGTATGTATACTGAAAGTGTTTTGTATGGTAATAATTGTATGTATACTGAAAGTGTTTTGTATGGTAATAATTGTATGTATACTGAAAGTGTTTTGTATGATAATAATTGTATGTATACTGAAAGTGTTTTGTATGGTAATAATTCTATGTATACTGAAAGTGTTTTGTATGGTAATGTATGTATACTGAAAGTGTTTTGTATGGTAATAATTGTATGTATACTGAAATTGTTTAGTATAGTAATAATTGTATGTAAACTGAAAGTGTTTTGTACGGTAATAATTGTATGTATACTGAAGGTGTTTTGTATAGTAATAATCGTATGTATACTGAACACTCGATATTGTAATGTGAAATAAGAAAGCGTTACTTTTGGTAGAGAAGGTAATGGAATTCTGACGAAATTCAGATACACCTTTAAAATACATTTTCTGTTATAAGTTTTCGCCAGTGTACACACACACACACACTCTCTCTCTCTCTCTCTCTCTCTCTCTCTCTCTCTCTCTCTCTCTCTCTCTCTCACCATTAACTCACGCTCCCAGGAATATTTACAGTATTCATTATTGCGTAATGCGCACAGTAACCTTTCTCTCTCTCTCTCTCTCTCTCTCATATTTCACCACTCACTTACTCCTTGACATTCTTCACAGCAACCGTCTCCTCCTCCTCCTCCCCTCCTCCCCCTCCTCACGAACCTATTTCCACGGGCGTTAGACCGAGGCACTAAGCGTTTCCCGCTACGGGCAATCTTAGTCTCATATTTGAGTGCTAATCGCCTTACTCTCTGGAAAGCGTTTTTTGCAGGTGCACTCGAGAAAATATCATATTTAACTTTCGTTTAAATCCGGGTCGTGTTGAAGGTTCTGCTTGAAGGAGCTCTCGCTCTAATAATGAGAGTGTGTACTTACGTGTATGTGTGTGTGTGTTTGTGCGTGAGTTGTATGTTTGGCTGAACATGATTTTTACGTAATTGCTCTCGTACTCTGATACTGGTGGGTGGTGAGTTGTTTCTTCACTCTGTTTGGTAGGTTGTAACTACGGGAAACATATTTTGGTTCTTGTTTTATTTCTGTTTTATTTGAAATTTATTGTTTTATTCGTATTTTATTCAACTGTATATTTGATCTGTATGTTAACTTCTTGTAATGATATTTTATGAGGATCAGATTTGGCAAGAACGAAACGTTACGAAAAATCCTTTTGAATTTTAGTCTTAATTTCAATTTGTTTCTCTCTTTGGCTTCCTCAGGAGTTTATCCGACTTTTATATATAATAATTTTTGTTCATTTCACAACCCAAATTTATGCCAAATAATCAACAATCAATGTCCGTGAATATTTTTTTTTTTATCGAAATTTGCATGAAAACAATCTTCCACCTCACGCCATTAGAAAACATCAGCGAAGGTACGAACCGACGACGCTTTCATCTCGTCATCTTTCAGCAGATAAGAGTCCCCCCCCCACCCCCAACTCCTCCTCCTCTCTCTCTCTCTCTCTCTCTCTCTCTCTGAAGAGAAGAGAAGAGAAGAGAGAGAGAGAGCACAGAGGAATTGCTTTTAATGAGATGGAGTCCGGGATATTAAAATGAATGGAGACGGGAGGCATCACCTTATCCTCGGCTGCCTCCTACTATTCAGTAGTGATTCTCATTTTGGATCTATATTTGTATCCACTACATGTTTTTTTTTTTGTCTGACGTTGTATCCCTCTTTTTAGGGGCGATGTGTTGTATCCCAGATTTAATTAATGATGTTTGTATTGTTTATAGTTTTATTTATCTTGTGTTGTATCCTGAACTACAAAAATTTAGTTCTATGTTTTGAAAACACTTAACTATCCCAGCTGAATCTGCGTATTGTATCTCGAAATGTAATGTCAGTTGTATCACCAGCTACATCTAACACCATAGGGAACACTACTTCCGTCCAAAGATAGCGTTATGATATGTAAATCAGCCAAATGTTAGCCACAGATGCGAGTAATTCTGTTGTATCCACCGTAGGGAACAGTGCTTGAAACCGTATATGGTCTCATGTGTGGTAAATCCCAAAACAGTATCCTCAGACGCAGTAATCATGTTGTATCCGTAGTTTTGAGTTGTTTGTACCTCTTTTTATATATATATATATATATATATATATATATATATATATATATATATATATATATATATATGTGTGTTTTCTTGTATAGTAATATAGTTTTTTGATTATCTCGAAAGATTGTATATCCAGTTTCGAAATTAAATTTATATCACCGGAGTGTGGATATACGCTTAGTTTTAATCTGTCTTAAATGCTGTATATCCCCAGCTATTAACATATATCGAATCCCAGGTGAGAATGTAGGTTCATATCTTTCCTGACAGGTATGAGTATGCAATTCTTGAGGTATAATAATCAGTCTTTGCTTGGAGAGTTATATGTTTATATCCTATTGAAGTGTTAGGTATAATCACACACACATACATACACACACACACATATATATATGCTGTAAATGTATGTATGTATGTATATGCTTACATATGCATAAGTGTATATATATGTGTGTGTGTATATATATATATATATATATATATATATATATATATATATATATATATATATATATATATATATATATATATATATATATATATGGACACCTCAAGTCAGGGTCATATACTTAATCCCATGGGGACCTGTACCTTATACTTTAGATATTTCATGATAAACAAGGAAGAAATGCGCCGAATTTCATCGGTGCAATCGAGTTTTCTGTACAGCGTATAATGCTGTATGACACTTTCAGCCGCGGCCCATGGAACTCGGCCACGGTCCGGTATTCTTATGGCTTTCCGAGGTTATAGTTCTGTCTTGGACAGTAGATAGAGCACCGTCGACCTCCTCGTCTAGGTATTTGATGGATAGGTTGTATCCTCTGCTGAAGTAGCGTGCTTGGATTACTTCAGGGGTATTCTCTGTCTGTCTGTCTGTCTGTCTGTCTGTCTCTCTCTCTCTCTCTCTCTCTCTCTCTCTCTCGGATGTTGTTATGATAATATAAAGTGCTTAGTCTTAAACCTACATGAGACTTGCATAATCTCTCTCTCTCTCTCTCTCTCTCTCTCTCTCTGTCGTGTAGGTGATATAATCATATACAGTGCTGACCATTAAACCTGCTTGATACTAGCATCTCTCCTCTCTCTCTCTCTCTCTCTCTCTCTCTCTCTCTCTCTCTCTCTCTCTTTAAAGAAAAAACGCACACAGTTTTTGTGGGGCTGGACCGTGAAGGAAAAGGAAAATTAACCAAAGCTCTCCATCAGCGGCAACGGGTTTGTTGGATGAGCTGACGTCTGGCTATTTTGAAGGAAGCCTCATCAAGTCTGAATTTCAATGAACGGGTTTCCGGATGTGCATTTTGAAGAACCTTTGCTTAACAGAATGTAATATTGGTTTACTTTTATTTCAAGTGTTTTGATGAGCAAATAAAAGTAATTTTTTAAAAATAAACTTTTGACTTATACCAAACTTTTTTCTTATCAATATACGCAAAGCAAACCCACTTTTTAAAAATATTCTCAGCAAAGCAAACCTTGAATACTTTTTAAAAATGACAATTCTCACGCTGTTGGCAAAGCAAATTAGGAATTTATCTTGAAATATTTCTCGTCATAATGTGGTTCGATTCCATAATAAACTAGGGTTTTTTCCTTCTAACTCAGGCCAGCAGAGCTGTTAACCAGACAATTTTTCTCGTACTTAGACGCACCGCAAGCCAAATTATTATTTTTTTTAAATTACGTACTGCAAATCACGCATTTTTTTTTCTCAAGGCTGCATCAAAACGCACATTTTAATCTCCAAATCCCAAGTTTTATTTTTTTCATTTCTGAGAATCTATACAACCCAATCAAAGCATTATTCTTTTTCTCAAGTCTGCATCCAAAACGCACATTTTAATCTCCACATCCCAAGTCTTTATTAATTTTAATATTTCTCAAGTCCACCTCGAAACACACACACATCATAATTTCCGAAACCCTCCACCTTCTCCTTATAACAGCTATCAACACCGGCGAATTACGGATCGTTTAAAAGTTAGGACCCAAATTGATGCGTGTTCGTGTTTTGGAAAAAGTCGGGAATGAGATTTCGGTCGGGTGGTGGTGGAGGTGCCAGGGGTAAGTTCGATCTGGTAGGTCGGGGAGGAGCCAGGGGTAGGTAGGAGAGAGAGAGAGAGAGTTAAGGGGGAGAGGGGGAAAGCGATGGGAGGCAGGGAAGGTGGGCCAATTTGTAGGGTAAAAATTGGTTGGCCCAATTTGCTAAACACTTCAGTCAAGGTGATGACGACCTTTTTCGGGAGTGGGTCGATGGGTCATGCGTTGTAAATTTGGGTAGTTGCTTATGGTGACACTTTGCTTGTATAAACTGTGAACTTATTCTATAGTTATTGTATTAATAGAACAATCTCCCAGAGGATGTTGTGCACTTAGAGCCTCAAAAGTTCAAGCGAACATCCAATGCATTACTACCCTCGTATTTTACTCATTTACTTATGTTTATATTTTCATCTCTTTATTTATTAATTTATCTTTTTTCTTTTCTAGTAACTGATATCTTCTGTCTGTATTTCCTTTTATCTTCTGTTACTTCATTCAAATAAACCCCATATTCTTTGGAAGCCTGAGTTTCAAGGCCGTGGTCCCTGCAGGCTTGGTTCATATGAATAAGGGATTATCTTCTGAATAATAATAAATAATAATAATATTAATAATAATAATAGGCGCATAAATGGTGCTTTAATTGTATGTACCGTGCACTGTTACTGCGGGAATGCATGTTGTGTATTAAATGTATTAGTTACGTTTACTTTCTACACACATTGTATGAATGTTTGATTATTGTATTCGCAGAGTAGTGATAGTTTCATTCCATGTACTCTGTAATATTCTCTCTCTCTCTCTCTCTCTCTCTCTCTCTCTCTCTCTCTCTCTCTCATACAAATCAGTTTTTCGGATATATCCATTTTAATCAAGCATTTTTCATTCGAAGAGAGGACTGAAATTATTAAAGGTTCATTTAAACACAGGCTGACTCGAAAGCATAGATAAGCAATAATAAAATGTTAAGTCATGAGAAATTTGTTTTTAATGTTATGCAAATGAAAACTCGACATTAAAGGAATATCGATTGAATTGAATTGAATTGAATATAGAATTTAGGCCAAAGACCAAGCACTGGGATGTATGAGGTCATTCAACGCTGAAACGGAAACTGAGAGTAAAAGGTTTGAAAGGTTTAACAGGAGAAAAACCTCGCAGTTGCACTATGAATGAATTGTTAGAAGAGGGTTGAAAGTAAGATGGAAGAAAGAGAATATGAAAGGAGGTACAGTAAAAGGAACGAAAGGGGTTGCAGCTAGGGGCCGAAGGCACGCTGCAAAGAACCTTAAGTAATGCTTACAGTGCACCGCATGAGGTGCACTAACAGTACTACCCTTCTACGGGGGAAACATAATATCGTCGATATAATGGATATAACCCTGTGGTTATAAAATAGAATACAAGGCCGTTGTTATAAAAATTACGCTTAAAATTACAACCTTAATGAAAAAACAAAGGAACGTGATAGTTTATATAATAAAATTTGAAAGCCGTTGTTATAAGAATTAGGCGCAGTTGTTATGAAACAACTTCTAAAATTGTTAGACTTAATGAAAACCCAAAGGAAATTTATTTACGAAAAAACTAAAAAATAAATTGTGAATTGTGATTATGTTGTAGCGAAAATGAATGCAAATAAAAGTTGTTTTGATACAGCGCGGGAGGGCATGAATTATTCAATGGATTAATTCAGTTATACGATGCGGGCTGCAAAATAAATTGTTAGGAAAGAAATTACAAATGTATTACGTTTGCGTGTTATATAAATGATGATTCAAATTATATCCCCTTTAAAATGGCTTCTTTCCATGTATTACATTTCTCTCTCTCTCTCTCTCTCTCTCTCTCTCTCTCTCTCTCTCTCTCTCTCTCTATATATATATATATATATATATATATATATATATATATATATATATATATATATATATATAATATATGTATATATAGACATATATAATATATATATGTATATATATATATATATATATATATATATATATATATATATATATATATCCTATGGATGGGTTGAGTAGGCAAAAGGATACAGCCTTCTATTTCCTCAACAAGCATTTAGGGGCAGGGGTTGCAAGCCTTACACCCCAGCGGACGCTCAGACCCAAGAGAGTGTATTCGCCGAAATTTTCGACTATACTTCAAGTGGACGTGATAGTCCATGTCTGCCTTAAAAAAAAAAAAAAATAAAGAAAATAAATGAAGACTTTTGAGACTGGAAATGCTCCACCCCCTCCCCTGACTTACCAAGGAGTCATATCTCGTAAGGTCAGTAGGTCAGTAGCCTTTTCCGTCGCCATCGCTAACGACGAATGGCAGCGAAAGAAAAATAGGAAAATTAAAAAAATCTTTCCTCTAATTTAAAAGGCATTACGGACGGAATCCCGGCAATGAACTTGGCTGCATCCGGGAAGCGCTCGTAATGAAGCGGCGACGGTGACCCTTGTCATTGCGATGCCAGATACAGAATAGGAGTTATTGATGATCATGGGAATAATGTGATTAATTTACTGATGCCTGTTGAAGAGGGTTTGTATATTATATATATATATATATATATATATATATATATATATATATATATATGTATACATAAATATATATATGTATACATATATACTATATATATATATACTATATATATATATATATATATATATATATATATATATATATATATATATATATATATATGTATGTACAGTATATATTTATAAAACATAAGATGCAACCTACTTAAGTACACTAACTGCCAATTACATAATTTAGTCTTCATGTCAACACGAACATAATTTGAGTTTTCACCAACTCCAGAGTCGTTTTGATTCGCTCGGAATTCGAACTCAGGTTATACTGCTAGGAGGGTAGAGTCGTCTTCACTATGCTCATGCTCATTTATATATATATATATATATATATATATATATATATATATATATATATATATATATATATATATATATATATATACAGTATATATATATATATGTATATATATATATATATATATATATATATATAAGATACATTTTACTTTCCTCTTCTCCATCTGTCATCTCGGTGCAGAACAATAACTTCATCAACACTGCTGTCAAAATTAATAACCAGCCTTGCTATTGACAACCGCCCCCGGACTCAATTTAAATGCATCTGTAAAAGCGTAAAAGTGGCTTCGTTATCTGACAGAGATGCTTTGTAATTACTCACCTGTGAAACAACATTTTTTTTTAACTTCGCTTTGCGTGTTGTGCGTTGTTTTCTTTTGCTTCGCTGGTCACTAATTTAGTTTGTTGTTGTGTCGAGATAAGACCGTTCATGAAATTGCGCTAATTGAGTCTGTTTTTTTTTTTCATGTGATTTTATTTTATTTTTTTTTTATTTGTCAGATACAGGAATGGGGTCTTATGCAATGTGTTTGTTGCATTCATTTTTTTTTGCGCGATGCCAGAGAACATTAAATCAGTCAATACATCAGTTTATTGCGGGATAAGAGTCGATATTGTTTTATATGTTGTAAATCCCAGTAAGGGGGAAGTGCCGTCAGTGCACCTCGTGCGGGACACTGTAGGCATTACTTTAGATTCTTTGCAGCACGCCCTCGGCCCCTAGCTGCAACCCTTTTCGTTCTTTTTACTGTACCTCCTTTCATATTCTTTCTTCCATCGTACTTTCCACCCTCTCCTAACAGTTGATTCATAGTGCAGCTGCGAGGTTTTCCTCCTGTTACACCTTTCAAACCTTTTTACTGTCAATTTCCTTTTCAGCGATGAATGACCCCATAGGTCCCAGTGCTTTGCCTTTGGCCTAAATTGTATATTCAATTCTTCAATACATGTGAATAGATTGGAGTTTTCTGCCTTTATAAGTTATTTGAAAAAGGTGTTCCACAATATACCTTTAATGAAGGGAAGTTCGGGTTAATTATCAGGTAAGGTAAAGGTGGATAATTGAGTTCAGCTTACCTGCGAGTCCCATTGACCTTCGTGCCCAAAATAACACTTAAAACTTGGTCGTTTTAATCAAGATCAATGAAAATGAATAAAAAGATAAATATATGAAACAGAGGCACATGAGCTTAGGTCTGTTCTATATTTTTTTTTTTCGTTATGACTTTGTTTTCAAATCCAGGCAGAAATCTTTGTGGGTCTAGAGCTTTGTTACTCGACCTTGAGCCAGAAATAAAACTTAAAATTTGGTCCTTTTGATTAAGATCAACGAAAATTAATAAAAGATAAATATATGAAGCAGGCAGAAATCTTTGAGGGTCTGGTGCCTTGTTACTCGTACCTGAGGTGAAGTTTTTATTTATGTAGCTTTTTTTTTTAGAGAGAAGACAAACAAGAACACCATTTCAGTTAAAAAAAAACTTTGCGAAAATAGAAAAACAGCTTGCAAAACAGAAAAAAAAAACAGCTTTTGCAAAAATAGAAAAAAAAGCAGTCAGCGGTGTATTAGGTCAATCTCTTTCTTTGAAATTGGTATTACATCATCTTACGAAGTACATATGAAGATATCTGTTAGCATATGGATTGTTTATGATTTATGTAAAAGAAATAAAAAATGTTATGCTAATTCATAATTATGACGTCATCCCAAAGGTTCTTTAGTCCAGGGTTCTGGGTAGGTTTAAATTGTATCAGAAGGCCGGAATTATAATTTTTATTCGACAGAGAGTATTGTAGTAACAGATACATAAATAACTGGATAAATACATATATTGATACAGACATGCATACATAAATACATGTATACACAATTGATAAACAAGTAAAGTTGCGCCGAAGTTTCTTCGGCGCAATCGAGTTTTCTGTACAGCCGCTACAGCGCATAATCAAGACCACCGAAAATAGATCTCTCTTTCGGTGGTCTCGGTATAATAACGCTGTATGAGCCGCGGACCATGTAACTTTAAGTACGGCCCAGTGGTGGCCTATCCTATATCGTTGCCAGAAGCACGATTATGGCTTACTTTAACCTTGAATAAAATAAAAACTATTGAGGCTTGAGGGCTGCAATTTGGATTGTTTGATGATTGGAGGGTGGATGATCAGCATACCAATTTGCAGTCCTCTAGCCTCAGTAGTTTTTAAGATCTGCGGGCTGACAGAAAAAAGTGCGGACGGACGGATAAAGCCGGCACAACAGTTTTCTTTTACAGAAAACTAATAAGTAAAATTGTTTATGGCATCAGCGTCGTCAATCTTGCAAGGAATCCGCCAATTTAACCCCGAACGCTTCTCCTGAAGTGATGGTTCGTTATCAGTGTTATTGATCTGCCCCCCCCTCCCCAAAACCCAGTCTTCCTCCTTCCCACTTTATTATATTTTTCCTCAAGACTCCTTTACACCCTCTTCTTATCCTTATCCTATCCTATCTTATCCCTATCCTATCCTATCCTATCTTATGCCAGGGCAGTTCCTCGTTGGGTGGGTAGATATCGTTCTCGGCTAGCACTCTGCTGGGCCCGCGTTCGAGTCTCCGGCCGGCCACTGAAGAATTAGAGGATTTTATTTCTGCTGATAGACATTCATTTCTCGCTATAATGTGGTTCGGATTCCACAATAAGCTGTAGGTCCTGATGCTAGGTAACCAGTTGGTTCTTAGCCACGTAAAATAAGTCTAATCCTTCGGGCCAGCCCTAGGAGAGCTGTTATTCAGCTCAGTGGTCTGGTTAAACTAAGGTATACTTAACTTACGCCGTTTAGGACTTTAGGGTTTTCAGTATCCCTCGCCAAGACTCATTGCATATAAAAGAAACACCGTATTATTAAAGATTCCTATATTCCTTTAATCATCACTTTTATTCGGATATATGTAGGGGTTGTCTTCATTATCTAATGGATTCATTCAAAATCTAACTGGCTTGTTCTGGGGCCAGTCAGTGTGTTCTTTCAATATCTGATGGGTTCGTTCAATATGAAATTGAACTGTTTCGTTCATTATCTAATTGATTCTCTCGGTCAGCAAGAGTTGATATGTATAGAATTAATAGTTACATCCATCTTAGTTTTCTGTAAAAGAAAACTATTGTTCAAGCTTTGTCTGTCCGTTCGCACTTTTCTTAAAAACTGCTGAGGCTAGATGGCTGCAAATTGGTATGTTGATCATCCACCCTCCAACCATCAAAAATACCAAATTGCAGCCCTCTAGCCTCAGTAGTTTTTATTTTATTTAAGGTTAAAGTTAGCCATAATCGTGCATCTGGCAACGATATAGGGTGGGCCACCGCCGGGCCGTGGCTAAGGTTTCATGGGCCGCGGCTCATACAGCATCTTGAGACCACCGAAAGATAGAAACCTGTTTTCGGTGGCCTTGATTATACGCTATAGCGGCTGTACAGAAAACACAATTGCGCTGAAGAAACTTCGGCGCATTTTTTACTTGTTCATTTTAGTGTCGAAAATGTAATAGTTTCGTTTAATATCTCGTTTAATATCTAACGTATTTGCCGAACCTTGTGGATCTGTTTACACTTAATTGGCTAATTTTCCCGTACAGATTCACATTTACAACTAAAACACACCTTCATTTACATGTGCAGGGATTTCGTAAAATTTTCCCTAAATCGACAATAAGAAATGACTTAATTCATTGTATATACCACCGTCGACGACCTTAGATCTTGCGTCGACAGTTTACATAATCAAAATAAATTTGTAGGTACCTATTACTTACCACCCAGAGTGTTAACCAAATTCGTTATCATTCCAGCTCTTTAGATGAAGAATTCAACAGTTTTTTATTGCTAACTGGCAACCAAATGGTTAACCAAGACCCATATCGGGTGAAGATTTCAACATTTTTTTTATTGCTTTTGACCACCAAATGGTTAACCAAAAAGTCGCTCCCATTCTTACTTTTTTTTTTAATATTGCAACATTTTTTTTTATTGCTTACTGACCACCAAATGGTTAACCAAAAACTTTATCATTCCTACCGTTTAGGTGAAGATTTCAACTTTTATTTTATTGTTTATTGACCACCAGATTTGTTAACCAAAAATGTTAACATTCCTTTTTTTTTTTTTGTTAAAAATTCAGCATTTTTTTTCATTGCTTACTGACCATCAAATGGTTAACCAAAACCCTTATCATTCCTACCCTTTAGGTGAAGATTTAAACACATTTTATCGCTTTTTGACTATCCAAATGGTAACCAAAAAATCATTACCATTCTTACTTTTTGGGGGAAGAATTAAGCCTTCTATTATTGCAAAAAGGCTGGGTTCTCCAAACACCCTGTAAAAGGCACCAACAGCAACAACAACAACAAACAAACAAACGCTTTTCGCGCCTCATTTGTCGGCAAGGCTGAATCCATTACCCGAAGAATTAGCCCCATTTTGGCTTGACCCTTTACCGCTCGGTTTTGGTTTCAGGGTCCATTACCAATCAAATGGACACGATGATGATGGGTGGGCTGGAAACGCAATCTTTTTATTGATGAGAGAGAGAGAGAGAGAGAGAGAGAGAGAGAGAGAGAGGAGAGAGAGAGAGAGAGAGAAAGAGAATGTCTTCGTGAGACAAAATTGCCAGGTGCATTTCTACTTGATTTATCATTTTTCTCTGTTTGCGTCTCACGAGTTCAGCTTCCATCTAGTTTTAAAATATGTCCTGATAATTACGTATTAGTGGAATAAGAGAGAGAGACTTTGCAAGGTGTGTTTCTGCTTCTTTTATCTTTTACATCTTTGAATCTCATGAAGTCAACTTTCATCGTGTTATAATTACGCCTATATGCCCTTACAAAGATGTCCAGGCAATTACGTATGAGTGGCATAAGAGAGAGAGAGAGAGAGAGAGAGAGAGAGAGAGAGAGAGAGAGAGAGAGAGATATTGCAAGGTGCGTTCCTGCTTCTTTTTATCATTTCATATCTTTGCGTTTCATAAAGTCAACTTCATTGTTTTAATTAGGCCTATACGCCTTTACGAAACATTTCCCGATACCCACATATGACTGGCATAAACTAAAACTTTCTAAATATAATGATTACTAAAAGAAAATGCAAGCAATGTAAGTCAGACAAGCTAAAGCGCAGGCGCTCGAGCGGCATTGCTTGTGAAGGCGCTATGCTTTCAGCCAATCAACGGTACTCGATGGAAAACTTCCTTTTTACTCGAAGGCTCAAGTGGAAGACAAATCGGTGGCCTGTTAAGCACGACTGATGGGACAGGAGCGGGGGGAGGAGGGGAGGGGTGCGGGGCGCAGGGGGATGCCTGAGGATGGGTGGGAGGGAGAGGGAGTGTTAGTTGTTAGAATCGGTCTAAATCACGAAGGAAGTGATAGACGCCCATTTTAAAAGCGGGAAGTTTATAAGTCATGGATTCTTCGATAGGCCCACCTCGTTAAAAGAGAGTTAAGTATAGAAATTATGGGAAAATAGAATTCAAGATCTTAACTGCGGGCAGAAAATAATAGCAATTAAACAGAGCAGTCTAGGAATAGTTGATCTACAGTAGGCCTAGTAAAAGCGAGGTTCGATAGCCTGGCGGGTGATGCATGGCCCCCTTCCTCCCCGCCCTTTGGTAAGGGGAAAGACCATCCAATAGCTCAGTGGAACTTTGACTGGTATGTAGCTGCTGTAAAGAAAGAAAAGAAAGCGAGGACATCTTGGCCCAGAGGAGAGGAGTAACTGGAGAAGAGGGCAGGATTAATGAGGCCAATTGAGCTTTGATTCAGATCTGTCAAGAAAGAAATAAAAAAGAAATCTTCTGAAATCAGGTGTCAGTTTTGCAAACAGAGGAGGATAAGACAAGTACGAAGCTTTATGATCTGGAATTAATAAAAATTATGACTTCGAAATGAATACGTAATTTTAATGTGAGAGGGAAAAGGTTGAATTGCTTTTCATCAAAACAAAAGAAGAAAGATACAGTGGAAGACGAATAAATTTATAAAATCTCTCTGGAAAAATTTTGGTGATTTCCATTCAGAATGCTGTCATGCATTAATAGATGAAGAAGTTGTTATATGCCTGAAACTAAGAATGAACAGCGTGGGAAGACTTGAAAGTGAAGAAGGAACACTGGAATCTAAAATTGTCACGATCGCAAATAACATTATCATAAAAGAGAGACTTAAAGTCTAGTATACAGACAGCAGTAAAGGCAGAAGTAGAAAGTAGTCAGGGTATCAACGCCTTATGCCAGGCGCCTCAGAGACGTCAGAATCGAGGACAAAAAAAGGTCTCCAGACTGATGCTGACTTGTGGAAGTCGTGCTGGTGATCTTCAAGAAGAAGAGTTGGATTCAGTGTGCTTGAGAATCAATCAATCAGTCATTTCCTGTGGCATCCACGTGGGTGCATAGGGCCTCGGTGAACTCACGCCACCACATCCTGTCCTGAGCTAACTCCTCAGATCTCCTCAACGCTCGTCTCCTGCTCCCCGCCACATTGTCCACGTCTCAACCACGTCTCCTTTGGCCTACCTCTGCCTCTTTCACCAAGGGGAACCCATCCCGATGTATCTCGCACTATTCCCTGTCTTCTATATACATGGCCTAGCCACTTCCAGCGTGAGGACCTAACCTACTCATTGACCGCCATCCCCGTTACTTCTGTAATTCTGTTGTTTGATATCCTATCCCTCTCACGCTTGAGACAGGGAGACTATAAATAAATTCCCAGTTACTTGAGCAAAAGTGTAGCATAAGGCGTTATTGTTTGTAAGTTTAAACTTGCTGTTTACGGTAGTTTTGGTGGTGCTTATATCTAAAAAGTTATTTTCTTCATGTTATCGGTAAACTGAATACAAGGATGTTTACTGCTCAAGTAAATTAGACATATGTCGTCCACATACCTGTGATAAATGATCGGTTTGGACTCCAGGGGCCACTCATCAAGCCACCTTTTTTCATGAAAACAGAAATATGTCAGCCACTGGGGCTGAAAGTGGAGATCCCTTGGCGAAACCCTCAGATTGTTTGTGGAGGAAATTGTTGAATAAACAAGTAAAAAAATGCGCCGAAGTTTCTTCGGAGCAATCGAGTTTTCTGTACATCGTATAATCAAGGCCACCGAAAATAGTTCTATCTTTTGGTGGTTTCGGTATTATACTGTATGAGCCGTGGCCCGTGAAACTTTAATCACGGCCCGGTGGTGGCCTGGCCTATATCGTTGCCAGACGCACGATTATGGCTAACTTTAACCTTAAATAAAATAAAACTACTAAGGCTAGAGGGCTGCAATTTGGTATGTTTGATGATTGGAGGGTGGATGATCAACATACCACTTTGCAACCATCTAGTCTTAGTAGTTTTTAAGATCTGATGAAAGAAAAAGTGCGGACAGAAAAAAGTGCAGACGGACAGATAAAGCTGGAACAATAGTTTTCTTTTCAGAAAACTAAAAGTGATGAAGATTTATACATAAGTTAATTATTTTAAAAATATTTCTTAAAATGTTTCTCACCTGTTTGTTTGGATTGGGTTAGTCTAGTGAATGTTTATGTACATGTGAATTAAAAGCTAGGCAAAATGAACAGCAGCAGAGAAGGTCCGCTCACTTCCCCTCAAAATCCCCATGTAGGCGGAGCTTTGTCTACCTCCTTATTGCGTCAGCACGTGAATTGCTGTAAAGAAAACGAAAAAGAGACCTTGAGATCTTGAGCAGGTACCTCTAAGATACGTCATCGCCTGCGTAGTTACCCCAGGTGGGAGGCGACTTCTCCCAATTGGGTGGACCTTGTCTCTCTTGACCTTGAACAGCAGAAGCGCAGACGCCAGTTCGCTAGTAAATTCCTTCGAAAAATGCTGGAATACGACCACTGTGAGTGGCCAGTGTCGACGATTTGCTTACAGTGACTGATCAGGGCCGAATTCATCATTTCAGTCGGTTGCAAAGTGAAGATAGATTTGCCATTAATGTCACGGTACTAAGCGGGAAATTGATTCGACTTGAATTGTCCTCCTATATTACTGTACATTTTTTTCTATTTTTATTTATTAATAATTAATTTGTTTATTTTTTCTTTTGAGTTTTCTGAAAAGAATACTATTGTGCCATCTTTGTCTGTACGCCTGCACTTTTTCTGTCCGCCCTCAGATCTCAAAAACTACTGAAGTTACAGGGCTACAAATTGGAACGTAGGTCATCCACCCTCCAGTCATCAAACATACCAAATTGCAGTCCTCTAGCCTCAGTAGTTTTTATTTTATTTAAGGTTAAAGTTAGCCATAATCGTGCGTCTGGGAACGATATAGGCCAGGCCACCACCGGGATGTGATTAAAGTTTCATGGGCCGCGGCTCATACAGGATTATACCGAGACCACCGAAAGATAGATCTATATTTTCGGTGGCCTTGATTATACGCCGTAGCGGCTGTAAAGAAAACTCGATTGCGCCGAAGAGACTTCGGCGCATTTTTTCAGTATTTCCCATTACCTTCTGTTACCTCTTTCTAATGAACACCATATGCATTGGAAACTTGAACTTCAAGCAATGGCCCCTGTAGTCTTGTTCCATATGAATAGGGTTCATCTTCTGAATAATAATAATAATAATAATTTCGTGTTGGATGAATCATTATGTGTGTTTCGTCCTAAGGAAAACCATCTGTTTTGGAAAACACTTACAAAAATATATACGCCAACATTGTTATGTATTCATTTAGCAAAACAGCATTTTTGAGAACGCTCAAATATATACGTACAACATTTATTTATTAAAGTAAGTACTGTTTACTTATTAAAATAAGTACCTTGACATTTTCATTCCATCGTATGAGAGACTTACGAATCACCTGGGGGTTTTCGAAAGCTTTTGAAAGATCCTGGGCACCTGGTCTCGAGGGTTTGCGTTGGGAAGTTCGAGATATGAATCAGTGTTTGTCTGCCATTAACGGCAGTGATGACGGAATTTTCCGAATATCCTGCTTCCTGTTTGAACATTCTCTCTCTCTCTCATTCTGTCCTTTTTCAAAATTCTTGATCATTCTCAGAAACCTGCTCTAAATTATTTTTTTTCTTCTGTTCTCTCAAAAACTCTTCTAGTTTCTTATTTTTCAAATTTTCTTAATGTTCTTACTCAAAAACTTCTCTCTCTCTCTCTCTCTCTCTCTCTCTCATTCTGTCCTTTTTCGAACTTCCTGATTTTCATTCTTAGAAACCTTTGCTAGTTTTTCTCTCTCTCTCTCTCTTTTTATCTCTCTCTCTCTCTCTCTCTCTCTCTCTCTCTTATTTTTCAAATTTTCTTAATGTTCTTACTCAAAAACTTGCTATGCCCGTTCCCTAGTCTTATTTATAGTCTCTCTCTCTCTCTCTCTCTCTCTCTCTCTCTCTCTCTCTCTCTCTCTCTCTCTCTCTCTCTCTCTCATTTGTCAAATTCCTGGATCGTTCTTACTCAAAATCCTGCTATGCACCTTCCATAGTCTCTCTCTCTCTCTCTCTCTCTCTCTCTCTCTCTCTCTCTCTCTCTCTCTCTCTCTCTCTCTCAGAACTAACGCACCCAAAGTTGGGAGATGTTGTTGGACTTTCCAACATCCCGAAAGGTGGATGAAAGTTGAAATAGGTTAATCCTCGAACAGTTTTTTTTTATACATACCTTAAGACAAGGTTTGAATTAAATTTCTGTACTTCATCACGAGTTAGAATTGTTCGTTTATCTTATTCTGTTAAGCTTGCTCATGAATTTAACCCCGTCATTAAAATCGGCTGAATGATTTCTAAATTAAGGCAGACTGTTTGTTGTTCTCAAGACCTTGGACCCCGTAGGCACTGTAGGCATTACTTAAGGTCCTTTGCAGGGTACCTTCAGCCCCTAGCTGCAACCCCTTTCATTGATTTTACTGTAACTCCTTTCATATTCTCTTTCTTCCATCTTACTTTCCACCCCCTCCTAACGATTGATTCGTAGTGCAACTGCGAGATTTTCCTCCTGTTACACGTTTCAAACCTTTTTACTCTCGATTTCCGTTTCAGCGCTGAATGACCTCACAGGTCCCAGTGAACGGCCTTTGGCCAAAATTCTATATTCAGTTCAATTCAATTCAAGACCTTGAATGTGGTATAGCAGCGTGGTATCACATTCCACGGCACTGGATTCAATTTATTCATTTTTATTATATATATATATATATATATATATATATATATATATATATATATATATATATATTTATTTATTTATTTATTTATTCATTTATTTATTTAGGGTAGGAAGTTCTGAGACCATCAGCTGCTTGCCAAATTGCTACATAGAAGTCTTCCATCTCAATAATTGTATCAGTGCTTTACAGCTTCCAAAAGGTTTTTGTGTAATCAAATCAAAGTTCATTACCTGTCGCCTTGCTACGTAAAAATGCGTAATGGTTATGAGTAATGATAATATCAGGATAGAAAAGTAATATGTGATTCTTTTAATAAGCATGATTTATTACTTATGAGAGGGTGTAATCATATGCAGCATGGAGAAGAATAAAAGTTCTATTTTGTATCTTATTCCAAAACTGGGGTTGTCGACAGAAAATATTTTTATAGTAGCAATAACAATTATTACATGCACGCCTTGTTCTAAGTATTTTGCAGTTCCAGAGCGGTTTAGTCAAAGTGCCCAAAGTTGTTGAGACTTGGTTCAAATTCTTCTTCCCAGAACGAGTGGAGGGCGACCAATTACTGCGTTCAAACAGTCATTTTTCATCCCAGGCAATCTCTGTATCCGACAGAAAAATCAGAAGAGTATCGAAACTAGATTTAAAATCTAGACGTGAAATCGAAAGGTATCTGTTTTTATGCTCGCGTGCGAGAGAGCGCGTGCGCCAACACACACACATCCCTCGTTGTTAAATAATACGAATTAAAACGGACTGATGAGTTCAACGCATTTTGTACTGAGTAGTATTAGTAGTAGGGATTGTGACCTTTGAAACGGCTCCTTTTAATTTTGTCAACTGTTTGTTCTTTCACTCTTACCAAGTGAGTTCATAGAACGGCTCCCCCATCCCCGTGCTAACCCTCGTTATCTATCAGTCCCCTGGCCTCAACTCTCATTTGTACCCACCTGTTACACCCCTTCCCCCCTTGCGATAGTCAGGCACCCCTTTGTTTTCATAATCTTTGCCCATTCCTACCTCCTCCTCGTCCTCCTCCATCCTCCCCTTTCTCCCCTCCATCCGACTTCATCCTAGATTCATCCCGTTTCAACACCCATCGTGAAATCCCGCTTCATTTTCCCTCCCCCTTCCCCTCGTATCCCTCTCCCCATTAATTATGGAAATGTCAGCGAAGTCTAGATAGATTTTTATATGTGTGTTGTTGGTTAAAGTGTGCATGAAACACAGTTATACCAAGAAATATAAGGGTAAAATAGAGTATTTGTATTCTGCATATTCTTAGTTTTTAGGAGTGCATTTTTATGTTTTTATTTTCATTTGTTTTTAATTGTTGACATCTTCGTAAACATTTGTTATATAAAGTCTTCATAATTTCGAAGGTGTGACGCTTCTCAATTAACTGCTGCACGTTATTGCATTTATCATACGAATTGTAATTGCCTGGAGATCGCACCTGAGAGGTGCAGGCGCACACGCACACACACACAAACACACACACACACACACACACACAAAGACACGCAAACATTCAGACAGACGCAGAGAGACTTTCAAGGCTCTGTTGATATTATATTCGTCGCACCAGAGCTTCCAGTTTGCTGACCGCGAGTTTCGATGCTTTTACCAAGAGAAGTTGATGCCACTTAGTCATTGACACGCTTTTACCTTTGTCATTTTTTTGGTGTCAGTTTTTGTTTATTCTTTCTGCAATTTTTTGGTGTCAGTTTTTGTTTAATCTTTCTGCAATTTTTTGGTGTCAGTTTTTGTTCATTCTTTCTAGATGTTGGACAGACGATACTGGGACGAAAGGACAGGGTTCATAATTAGCTGTTCATTTGTCCCGGAATTAGGGAGACGGATGTCTTGCAGTGATAATCTATCCGACCTGACAGCGATATATCTTTGCTTTACAACCTCTCCTAGAATCAGTTCAGTGTATTTTCCTGTCCAGGACAGTAGTTCATACGTTATTCAATTTTTGGTCGATATTCAGTCCAAAAATCAGTATTATTTAATTTCACAGAACTGGACACGTGATTAGCTCGCAGAGACCGTGGTTGCAACTTGACCGGAAGTCTTGGTTGAAAATCTCTTCTAGTTTCATAATAAACCTATCCTTCTGTTTCGAAACTAGACAGGCGACTGGAATTTGCTCTCAGTGACTCCGCCTGTCAGTAATTTTGGTTTCATAATCCGTAATTTAACCTGTAATAGGTTCGACACAGTCAGTTTTGATTTGAGGCCATTGATTCCAACACGACTAATTTTGTTCCGACAATATGTTTTATGATCAATATAACATATTTTCCCGAAGAATTGGACTGAAGGAGGCATTAAGTGGAAGGTGTTCCAACCAGACAGTAAGTCTTAGTTAACAGTGTGTCCTAGGATTAATATAATTTATCCTATTACGACACTGAACAGACGGCCTAAGCCTATGAGGCCAATATTCATAAAATGATACCATTTTCTGGGTGAAGAGTCTACCAAGGAATCAGTTGAATTTTACCCCCTGTACTATCATTGGACAGGAGACTGGCATACGGGGAAGTGGTTCATCGAGCAGTCTTACTTGGTTGGCAGTTGCCTTAGAATCGATATCCTCGAGCTTCTGTGACTTTGTGACCGTCAGATGGGGGTGCGCTTTGAAGAAAAATCGACTTCTTTCTACATACGTGATAGTACCTCCATATATGCGCTGGACGTTACTGAAAATTTTAACCCTTTTGAATGTCTTAAAACCAAGGCAGGCAGGAGTAAAAACCAATAAATAAATAATTAGTAACTAAAGTGCATAAACATGAAACTGTTAAAGGAAACAAATGTAACCAACATAAATAAACATGCGAGAATAGATTGGGCCAGAATGTACGACGTCTTGCGAGAGCTCGCGACCTCGCTCAGAGAGGAAGAAATCAAACGTCTGCCTTTATTAAATTGCAGAGAAGGTCCTTTGAAAGTCAGTAGGGGCAGGCAAAATCTGAGGACGGTTATAAAAGAAGATCGCACCGCGATGAATCGTCTGAAATGTGCAAAAGAAGGTTATGTCACCAGAGAAAGCCATCAAGACGTTGTTAACAAACATGTTGAAAGGCCTTCCTCGTGTTTCTCCACTCAAGCAGGCCACGATGAATAAATGGGTGCCGTTGATCCAGTGATATGGGATGACAGACAGCTCATATACTAACAGATAGCCTAGACCACGGCCATCAGCGCAGGCTAAGTGCACGTTATTATAATTGACATCTGTGCCATGACCAAGATTGGTGCCACAAATACTGACGCCAGAACAGAAGCTGACAAGGGTGGAAATCAACTCTGACTGAATTATTGTCTTAGGCCCCTTACTCGCTAAATCTGGCAACGTCTGACATCTGTCTATTAAACTCAAGTCCTAACTGTATAATTACTGTTTTAGAACTATATAATGAAGACATTCATTGTATGCTCTAGTATCTGGAGGCCGATGATGCAACCTTCTTCCTTAGTAGGTTAGCAACGGCTGAACTTTAGTGGACCAGTTGGAATTTAGGGAAGCCTATGTTGAGAAATAATTCAAGAACTGCCTTTGGCATCTTGCAGTTTCTGGGTGAGGCATGGAGCTTTCTGCATGCCCTTAGTGCCTTCAAGCGAAGTAGGAATGACTAGCTGGAAGTGCCTTCGCAGTAAGTTTCTGTAGGATAAGGACTCATTGACATTTAGGTCCTGAATAGGGTGCTGAAACCCGAGAGTAAATTTTGGAGAACTTTCTCTTGTTTCAGTTATAATGTCAGTAAGACTTATTGACGTGTACTGACGAGAGTAATAATGAGAAAGCTGTTAGTTTAATCTAATATATTGTATCAAAAATGGTTTGAGATTATAGTTAGAAATTACTAGCCTGTTGTACCGTTAAAGTATGATAGAAGTGCCAGTGAAGAAATGAACTAAGGGTCAAGCGGAAATTGTGTATATTTTGTTTTCCTTGGCCACCAACCAGTTAGGCACATTCAGACTCATCCAACTCTGCCTAAATAACTCTCTTTGACTTTGATTCTTCTCCACCCCTGGACAGAGGAGATACGTCAAGATGGCTTTCATTCAAATTCTGTAGAGTTGTAAGCTACGGGACAAGGAAGTATTGGTAAGGTTAATAGTTGAAACGGTTGTAAACCTATGTTTTTTTATGGATCTCAATTTTTTTGGACAAGTGACCCAAGAGCTTACATAGAGGAGATTAGAGTGTGAAATAGAATGACATCCAGGATATATTTTCAGGGCAGTTTTTCGAGTGTTTTTAGTTTTTTATTTATTATTATTATTTTTATTTTTTGCTAATCATATTCTTCCATCGACTTAGGGATAGCATTTTATTTTAAGATAATATTTGTCCACTGGAGGAGGTGTCCGCTCATAAATACTTGTTCGTTATTATTATTATTATTATTATTATTATTATTATTATTATTATTATTATTATTATTATTATTATTATTTGCAAACCCAGTGTGGATTGCAGAAGACCCGCAGAAAGAGAGAACGAGGAGAAAAGGCTTCAAATAAATGTCCTGAATCAAAATATGATACGTGTCTGCAACTGAAAAGTTCACAACATACCACAGACGACGTAAACAACGAGAGAGAGAGAGAGAGAGAGAGAGAGAGAGAGAGAAATACCAACAGTGACGCGGTAATTGGAGAACTGAAGCACATGGCAGTTAATAATGAATCCATTTTGTTTCAATCCTTCACATAAGCGCGATGCATATTTTAAATGCCTGTGCCGAGCTTTCATTACAGCGAACGAGCCACGAATGGCCGACTATATGGTTGTAATATGTTTTTGAAATCCGTCCCTTAGCTTTGTAAATAGAAACACGGGTGAAATGTTGTTTTGAAGTGCTACGCGTCAAGGCTTTATTATTATTTTTTCTCGGTTTTATTTGTGGTTTTTATGTTTATATTTATATTTTCATTGTGTCTTACTCTGTCTTTTATTATTATTATTATTATTATTATTATTATTATTATTATTATTATTATTATTATTATTGAGAAACAGTGAAGGAATATTCGCGCTGCAGTTGATGACCATTAAATGAAATTCGTGTTTCTATTTTTAGTATACAACAAGAATATATATATATATATATATATATGTGTGTACATGTGTGTGTGTGTGTGTGTTGTGTATATATATATACTGTATATATATATATATATATATATATATATATATATATATATATATATATATATATATATATATATATGTATGTATAAATAAATATATATCTATATGTGTGTGTGTACGTGTATATATATATATATATATATATATAGAGAGAGAGAGAGAGAGAGAGAGAGAGAGAGAGAGAGAGATATCAGAAACATATTTCACTTAATGAATCTCATTCACCAGTAATAATCATCCTCATCAAGTCAGTCCCACCTCTCCCCTTCCCTACCTTCCTCCCCACCGGCCTTATTTTCACGCAGGAAACAAATAACTTTTATTCATTCCTACATTTTACAGCCGCGTCCGAAAACGGTGGTCACCAAAGAGAGAGAGATATTGATCTCCGGGCCATTTGTTTACTCCCAGTCCAGCGACGATTAATTAGAGAAAGGGGGAAGGAGCGAAGCCGGACAAAGTTCGGTCATTATTCATAAAGATGGCTGTTTTTGGTTGTGCCGGCGAGGGCATGGAACGGCCCTTGTAGTGAAATGATAACAAGAAGAAGAAGAAGAAGAAGATGAGTGTTTTGCCCTGACGGGAAGTGTTTATAGAAGGAATTAGCTTTTAACAATAATAATAATAATAATAATAATAATAATAATAATAATAATAATAATAATTTACCTCGACAGGAAGTGTTACCTGGCGGTCAGCAGCCTTCTTTATAATAATAGATAGATAATAATAATTATGATAAGTTCATCTTGAGAGATCTTTATAGAAGGTGTTAACCTTTCATATATTAATAATAATAATAATAATAATAATTTTACCTTGACGGACAGCATCTTACAGAAGGTATTAACTTCTCATATATAATAATAATAATAATAATAATAATAATAATAATAATAATAATAATAATAATAATAACAAATTTTTCCCTTAAAGGGCTGGTTCTAGGAAGTAAATTTTAGGCTCACGACTGTCTCCACTTTGGTTGCAGCCCACAAGAGTCGGATATCTACCAGGTACAATATTCACTGCTTATGCTAACGTAGACACTATAGCATTCAACAAAACATGCCTAAGGCGTTCCGAATCGTCCGGAAACCGACCCCAGGTCCCCTTGTTGGTCAAGCGAGCATCCAAACGTATTCCTGTTAATATGTAACGATTTTTTTCTGTGGTATATTAATAATAGTAATAATGATGATGATAATAATAATAGCCTTTATTGCAGCTCAGGTGTCGTGAAGGCAAAAAATCCCATATAACAATACAATGCGGGATGGAGGTGGCCCTTACGGACAAAAATCTGTAAATTATAGACCGATTATAATTAGGATCCCGAGGTCGTTAGCTTTCATTATTTATTCCGTATATTATCGAAGCGATGTAAGAAAAAACAATTAAAGTTATGAGTAGGGGGAGAAGACGACGTGAAAGACTGATGAATATAATGGCTGCGATATTGTAACGGATTTGAAACGCATTAGTTGATTGTTCCAAATATTTTTTCCTCGCTCTAATCACTCACGAATGGAAAACGCATTTGTTGATCAGTTTTGAAATATTTTTTCCCATTCTAATCACTCGCGATGTTAGCCGGCTTTTGGGGGCAATAGTTTGAATGATTACCACTTCCGCCGTACTCCCAAGGTCAGTTGCAAGTCAGTATTGTTCACAGGGGCGTATATGTCAGCGGGAAAATGTCTTTGTAAAATCAAAGATTCATTTTCGGAGGTCGATCAGTTTAGTCACTTCATCTCTCATGCAGGAAGCTCTGGCCAGAGCAAATGCATCAGTGATTCTCGCCAAACAGCTAATCCGGTGCCATAGCACAGACTTCTGAAACTCATTAGACTCTTGCAACATCTAACTTTGAGGTCTCTAATCTCTTTTTATAATAAGAGCTGGCTCTTAGCGTCATGACAAAGCCCTAGCTATGTGGAGCGAGACACTCAGCGTTTAACGTTTTGCATGGAACTCCTTTCAACATCCAAAGAAAGCTCTGATTCCTCTTCACACCACTGTCCTCAGTTATGTTAAGCCAAGCACTCTGCTAACGAAACCGAACTAAACCAAGCCTAGCCAAGCTGTTCCAAGCCAAGCCATTTATCTGATCTTATTGTATCATATCTGACTTTTCTCTGACCAATGCTCACTTTACATGGACTTGGCTTGCTTTGCAGAAGGCTTGGCTTGGCTTGATTTTGCTTGGGTAGTGAAGTACTTGGCTTGGCTAGCAAAGTGCTTGGTTTGGCTTGGCTAGGAGAACTCTTGGCTTGGCAAGTGGAGTGCTTTTGATTGGCTAGCAGAGTGCTTGGCATAGCTAGTGTAGTGCTTGGCTTGGATAGTAGAGTGCTTGGCTTGACTTGGCTTGTGGAGTGCTTCGATTGGCTTGGCTTGGTTAATGGAGCACTTGGCTTGGCTTTGGTAGTGGAGTGCTTGGCTTGGCTAGTGGAGTGCTTCTATTGATTTGGCTTGGTTAGTGGAGTGCTTTGCTTAGTTTGGCTGATGGAGTATTTGGCTTGGCTAGCAAAGTGCTTAGCTTGGCTTGGGTGGTGAAAGGCTTGGTTTGGCTTGGGTAGCGGAATATTTGGCGTGGCTAGACTTGGTTTGGCTACTGAAATGCTTGGCTTGGCCTTGGCTTGGCTTGGCTAGTGGAGAACTTGACTTAGCTAGCAGAGTGCTTGGCTTGGCTTGGGTAGTGGAATATTTGGCTTGGCTAGGGTTGGTTTGGCTAGTGGAGTGCTTGGCTTGGCTTGGCTACGGGAGAACTTGACTTGGCTAGCAAAGTGCTTGGCTTGGCTTGACAAGTGGAGCACTTGTCTAGTGAAGTGCTTTGGCTTGGCTTGGCTTGGCTACTGGAGCACTTGGCTTGGCTTGGGTAGTGATATATTCGGTGGGACTGGGCTTGGTTTGGCTAGTAGAGTGCTTGGCTCGGTTTGGCTAGCAGGGTGAGTGATGTGAAGAGGAATCAGGTTTTATTTGGATGCTGGGAACGAGTTCTGTGTAAGAATTGTGGAGGCAGAATGTTAATTGCCCAGAAGGCTCTCTACCCCATGACTAGGGGCTTGGCCATGTTGTAAGGGCTGATACTAATTCAGGGCCGATAGTTTTATTTATGCTGGGTAGTACTTGCAATGTACTATGCAAGGGTGATTTTAGATATTCCTGGTGCATTCAATTTTGCAGACTCCTTGACTTTTTCCTTTTACTTCAAGGCCTATATCTTTGGTCTCTTCTCACTCGGCTGTCCAACCTCTTCGTTGTTTTACTCCTTTTGTCTCTCTGGAATGTTCATTTCCTCTCTGCGTCTAGTGTTTCCAATTCCGAAGCTCTGTCACTGAAATTGACTTAAGATATTGAAGGTCAGAGTTTGGAAAATAATTACATTAACTCGGTCGATTTCCCGGACAGGAAGGCTAACATTGTAGTTATATTTTTTAATCTTTTAATATGATTTCTGTACTCATTTCGCCTTTGTGGAGTGATGAGCCCCAGGTAGCTTTTTTTCCCTTCCTTAATAGTCACATCATGTTTCACTGAGTGTGAAGATCTAATAGCAATTCGAGCCATAACGGCGCGACAACACAGCATTCACCGCGTAATAACAAAAGCAATAACAGTATAACTTCACTCAGACAGTGGAGTTATGGTAATGAGAGCAATGCCATCAGTGACTACATGAAATGCCGAGCACATTACCGAAATAACGGCTGGAAAATATTGAGGACCCGTTGGGAATCGGGTATTGATCATACCTGGCAGAGGGTTGGAGTCTCCAAATGAGTCCTAATTATCATTTTTTTTTTCTTTTTTTTTCTTTTTTTGTTTACCAACAGCCCAGGGCGCAGCTTTAAGATCACTTGACCCAGTATCTTTCCAGGTACCTCAATTCGCGTTCGAGTCGTAATATATCCTCGATATGTTCAGAATTTTTCCCCTGGGTGATTTGTTAAGGGTAAATTGAGCTGAAACTCTTGAACTAACAAATTTTTTAATATAAATTAAACACACACACATAATTCTTCGAAGGAAAAATTCTTCACGAAATCATCTATTGGAATTTAAACATTCATCTGATAATTCAAGACTCGGACAAAACTGCTCCACACTGAGTTGCAGACTTCGTCTGTGGTTAATATAACGAATATTTTCTAGCCGTTATTTCGGTAATGTGCTCGGCATTTCATGTAGTCACTGATGGGTAATGTAACGAAATTTTGTTGTCGTTGTTTTTGTTATTGAATTATCTGTCATTATGCCAAAACGGGCTCTTGCTGCAAAATTTGTGAAGGACAAAATGAAAGCTTAAAATAGGTTAGTGTTTTTACCAGTTTGCGAACAGAGAAAAGTTAATCTGAAACTGTCCCTGATGGGTAAGTAGGCCATGTAACCCGAACTTTTCAAAGGCTCTCTCTCTCTCTCTCTCTCTCTCTCTCTCTCTCTCTCTCTCTCTCTCTCTCTCTCTCTCTCTCTCTCACACACACACACACACACACACCCATTATGTCTTTGACCTAGGGGTTTAGCCATTGTATACTCTTATTTTTTTAATCTTTCTTGATTATTTGTGACAATTTCTTGGCTTTTTATTCCTCTTTAGTGACTCTTACCTCTCCTTGTTGAAAATTTAAATGTGTCAGTATGGGAGTTAGAATATAATCACATTGAATTTGTACACTGACGTGGAATTTGTTGTACAGAAATTGAGACTTCCCATCTCATAAAGAAGCGGTCTAATTTCAAATCTACTGTATAAGATCGTGATTCTCAGTAAAGGGGTGGAATATGGCACTCTGGTGCTCGTAATATTGCAGGCGTCATTGCATAACGAAGGTACAGAGGCAGGGTGCTTAAAGGTAGCATTAGAGAGTATCTGTCATTAGAGAGTATCGTGTATACAGCTGAGCATCTGCTGCCTCATAATAGTGCAAGAAAGAGTGTATCGCAGATTTCCAGTACAGAAAACGAAAAGCCTCTGTACAGGACAGTGGCACAGGATAAAAACTTGCAGAAAGTTATTTATTTTCTTCTGGAATCATATTTTGAATCTTTGGAGCTAATTTGTCCTGAACCTAATTCTCATTTGCTCACAAACACTCATGGTCGTAAATTATTTTTTTATCTCACTGACGTTCTCAGAGTCTCGTGGTTTTAACGTGTCTTTTTAGCTCATTATTGTTCATAGACGTGCATGGTTTTAAAATTGTTCAGTAACAAAGATGGTTGTTAAATATCTTTTTATCTAACGATCTTTTACAATCTCTCGTGGTCTTAAACTGTTTTTTTTAATCGTAAATATTTACAAAATTAAGACCTTAGTTACCTCATCATGCAGCTCACGAATTTTTAAGCAAAATCGTAGTCCTAGGCTATCTCTTTCGCTCACGAATATTCACAAAATCTATCTTGAATTATCTCTATAGGTCTCTGATGTTTACAAAATCTCAATCTTGAATTACCTCTGTCTCTCGCGAATGTTCACAGAATCTCGGTCTTGAATTAACTCTAGACCACGAATGTTCTCAGAATTTCATTCTTGGATTATCTCTTTGGTTTGTCTTTGTCGCTCACGAAAGTTCACAAATTCATGAATTATCTCTCCCTTGCGAATGCTGACGATCTCCAGTGGGCTTAAATTATCCTTTTTAAACTGGTTACATGTCTGGGTCATACTGGAGAATTGGGGGCAAGCTTCATCCTTCCCCAAAGGTGTCCTTTTTGTACCCATCAGATTTACCTGGTGGGCCAACATTTACTTACGATTAATAGGTTCGGTGCCTGTTTTTTTTTTATCTTCTCCTTTATCTTATTTTTTTATCTTGTTTCCGTGGTGGCGCAGTGGTAAGGTTCTTGCCTACCAATCGAGAGGACCGGGGTTTAAATCCCGCTGCTCACTGGTGGCTTGGAGTTGGCGCCATTGCATAAACCCGGTTGCCCGCCAACCTAGCATTTTGAAAACTCGAGAGGATTAGTAAAAAAATAGGTATCAGCCCTCGGCCTGGGGAGTTAAACAGTGGGCCTAGAGACACACTGGCCACGTGTCTTAGACAACGGGACTTCTCCCCAACTGGTTGTCGGCCTAAGAAACCGGAGTTCAGCGCTGGTCCTATGAGCCTTGCAAGGCCCAGGAGGACTTTTATTATTATTGTTTATATTATCCTCTGCCAGTTTTGGGAATTCTGTACCTGATTCTGTTTCCGCCGCCTCTTTCCCCCCCTCCGATTCCTGTAACCCCTCCCCGATTCCTACAAGTTTTCGACTTTCAGTTACAGAGGTGTCTGGTCTTCAGAATACGTTTCGGTGTGTTGAAGGTATTTTGGATCTTACCCTCTTTTTCACAAGCATTGGTTCTTGTAAGTGTCTATGGCTGCGTTCCCCAAATATTTTACGTAACCTTTTTTCCAGTGTCACAGTTTTATTATTATTATTATTACTAATATTATTAAATATTATTATTTATCCAAGGAGCCGAGTGCCTTCTGTCTGTGGAGAACCAAAATGCTCTTGTTTCTTTCGCACTGTTATCACGCCCATGGCTTCTCCCGATGTATAAACCACCAGCACGGTCACGAAACCTCTTGCTGTTGTCCATAATGACACTCATAGATGTATAATAGAAGCCATCATCAGTTGATCCACAGCAGGAGCCTCTAATCCAAAACGTTTTAAGCAGAGAATCCAAATGGGTATCGAATTTAAAATAGCCATGACAAAATGTGAGTGGCAATATCTTAGTGGTGCCTGAGTCTCGCAAGCATTCGTGTGTTTTCGCTATGCTTAATTTAATTTGTTTTTGTGTTTCCTTTTTTAACTACGTGTTATTATTATTATTGTGTGTGTATTATTATTATTATTATTATTAATCTGCAGTGAAGGTCAACCGCTACTGTAAGTGCTTGCGTCCTGTTTGCGTACGATCCTGTTGTGTTGGCAAGTGCGTTCTAGTTATCCGACCATATTATTTTATTTCTTCTAGTTATTTTCATCGTTATGTTTCTTTCTGTAGTGATATTGTACCATGACTTGTCTATTATTATTATTATTATTATTATTATTATTATTATTGTGTGTGTGTATTGTTATTTTTCTGTTACCATGTTTATCTTACCTTGCTAATTAATGTATCTAGTTCTGTCTCTGTTATACCTGTTATTCTGTAGTTGTTTATGACCGCGAGCTGAAATAATGTCTGTTGTTATTATTATTATTATTATTATTATTATTATTATTATTATTATTATTATTATGATAATAATAATAATAATAATAATAATAATTATAATTATTATTATTATTATTATTATTATTATTATTAGTATTATTATTATTATTATTACCATGCTTATTTTACCTCGCTAATGCGTCTTACACTTTTTTTTATACCCGCATTCTGTAGTGTATTGTATATGACCCTGAGCAGAAATAAGATTTATTATTATTATTATTATTATTATTATTATTATTATTATTATGTAAACGTACATGA
This sequence comes from Macrobrachium rosenbergii, assembly GCF_040412425.1. Taxonomy (NCBI): domain Eukaryota; kingdom Metazoa; phylum Arthropoda; class Malacostraca; order Decapoda; family Palaemonidae; genus Macrobrachium; species Macrobrachium rosenbergii. The sequence goes on from NC_089745.1 coordinate 10,048,521, forward strand.
AATCTTCGGGTAGAGTAAATGCATTCAAGACATCTGAATTCGAGCAAGAAGAGTAAGGTATGTATTACAGCACTCGAATTGACCTTAATGAATTTATCAAGCGAAAGCCGTGTCCATCTCATCATAATTTAAGTTTTCAAGAAGCCTCAACTTTCATGCCTTGAATATTGATACCAGAGAGGTTGGAAGCTGCAACACGGTCAACAATGCATGAGTTGAACTTATTCACGAAATGTGGTGAGTTGACCTTCCCAAAAGTCATTGATTGGGAACTTGCGACAGACATTAGGGGACTGGTGTGAGGGACATTAGTTGGGAGGAAGTTCTTGAGTGAGTGATTTGAGTTTTTGAACGCGGAAAATGAATGAATACTTGCAGTTAAAGCGGTGCTTGAAATAATTTTTATTATTATTGCCGGTTGACTGGTATGAAGTTTTTTTTTTCTCCTTTGAACAATCGATGACGTTTGATTTTATTATCAGTTTTTTTTTTTTTGGGGAGGGTGTTAATCATTTCAAACATTTCAGATGAAGTCAAATGATGCTTTACGTATGTGCGAAAATTGAGGCTTCGTTTCAGATAGGTTGTAGATACAGTGTTGGTTTTGATATATGTGAGTAATCTTATCTGTAAAGACTATTCAGGGAACAGTGAGGTTATACTTTCTTGGTGCCTCCCCACTTCATACATTATTATATATATATATATATATATATATATATATATATATATATATATATATATATATATATATATATATATATATATATATACATACATACATATATTTATTTGTATATAATATATGTATAAATGTATATATATAGTATATTTATATAATATAATATATATACATATACACATATATATAAAGTATTTTATATAAATAAATTCTAATGAAGACTGCAAACAAGTGCGCTGAAAACATATTATTACCTCAGGCACGAATGCGGGATGCTGGTCGTCATGTAAATTGGAGTGAGGCCAAGCTGTTTTTAGTTGTATTTGTCCTTGTAAAAGAAAGATTCTGGATTCCGCCATCATTAGTCAGACTGGGAATAGGAATATACCACAGGGTCACTAGAATTGAGACTACATGAACGATTTAATTTTCAATATTTCTCGAACAAATGTTGCGAACAAATATTTAACGGATTCGTCCCCAAAATGGTCATCCCGGGTGCGAACTATATGAAGACCAAAGCGGGTGTAAGTCTTGACCGTTCCTATCGTGGGACATAAAAGTTAATTGCCATCTGTTTTATCTTTTTTAAGTCGCTGTTTCGCTCCTGCATATTGTATGTAGATGTTCAAGTCGCCTGCCTTCTATCCTAGTTAACCTGTGATCAGGTTAAAGGAGCGTCAATCGAAATATGTGAATTTTTGCTTGGTTTTATTTTAAGCGCTTTTTAATTTTATTTTATACATATACATATATATACACAGACGCACATGTGTGTATATATACAGTATATATAATATATATATATATATATATATATATATATATATATATATATATATATATATATATATATACATATATATATATATATATATAATACATATATATATATATATATATATATATATATATATATATATATACATATATATATATATATATATATATATATATATATATGTATAATACACACACACACATTTGTGATATGGACAAAAAGAGTTGTGCTCATATTGTAATCAGTTCCTTTGTCGTATTCATAATATTTAAAAATGAAAAAATTCTGTTAAAAATTTCTCACAATTGCCAAAAAGTCTTTATTTTGCTTGTCATGTCTACGGTATTTAACAGTTTGATTTTCCTTTTCGTGCACACCATAGCTTCTCGAGGTCGACCAAACCTCCCTCCACCTCTGCCACCATCCATTTTTCCTTCCCATCCCTAGTCGCGTCCCAAATAGAACCTCACCTCGGGTACTCATTCGTATACGTATTGCGCAGCCCCTTAACCTTTGCATTAAGTTCGCCGCCCTCGTCAGGTCAACTTTAATTTGAGTGACGGAACACAACCTGAGATCATGTCTCATCGTTTGACGACGGCTTTTACCTTTCCCCGGGTATTGTCTCCCTTAACAGAGAGCATCATTGATTGCGAGGGCATTGTTTTGGTTTTCGTCGATAATCGATGCTTTCGCGATCCCGATACTTTGTGAAAGCCGCGCCGCGCGCCGATGTATAGTCGCGAACGCATGTGGCTTTGTGGGAGATTTTTAATGTGATGAGGGAAAAAAAATCTTCGGTTTTGTTTGTTGTTATTTACTAAATTGCTATTATTCGGCATAATGGTATGTCAAACTTGTTGATTCGCGAGTGGAACGATAATTATATCCCTTCTTTCTGTCGGTCTGTTGCAAATATATACCGTTGCCAGCT
>NC_089745.1:10055917-10120917 GCF_040412425.1 Macrobrachium rosenbergii
GCATATTAAAAATTTCATTAAAAAAATCAGATCATTCGGCAGATGCAGAGATGGAGGTGGATATTGTCAAGTAGAACGAATAGATCTTTGTTTCAGTGTTTATTAAACAGATTTTTTTATAAATCAAAAACTTTGTTTAGTTAAGAAAAAAAAAAGGTTTATTGAACAGAAACTTTGTTTATTTAAAATCAAAGTTTTATTGGACGAAAATGTTCTACTGAACAGAAACACGCAAGACTGAATAATATCACGTTTCCAGAATAATAATAATTGGGTGAAGGACATAGTCTTTGTAACGGAACATCTTTTGTAACATCTGTTTTCCGACATGAAATTAAATACGATGCAACTTTACTGACCAATCTGTTTCCCCATTCTAAAGAATATCCAGAAATAATCCTAAAAAATCTTGTTATTTAGATTGGAAAATAAATGCAATAAATGTCTGGTAGGTTATTTGTGTTGTGCTTTTTTGCCTGTCTTTAACTGGGCGGTATTGTCGAAGAGTAATCAACGTAAAATCGATGTAATGAATAGAATGAGTAAATATGAAAGCTGACGAAAGCAGAGAATGGTCGCGCTGAGCAAATCCTAGAAAGGAAGAAGAAGAAGAGGAAGAGGAAGAAGAAGAATGGTCTAGGGTTGTTTGTGGGCGTTGCAACCGATGTTCTTCAAGTAGCGGTTATTGCATTTTAAAGATGAAGTACGGAAGGCTCTAATGGTCTCTTGCACGATACTTTTCAGTGATTGCAAATTTACTTTATGTTCTGACTATAGCATGCTGTTGTTTGTCCATAGAATAACCATTCTTTCAACCAGCAGAAAAGGTTCAATGAAGCTCTAATGTTATAATGCAGAATACTTTTAATGGCTTGAATGATTGAATAACATACTGTACCTCCATTCATGTTATCTTTCTTCCATCTTGCTATCCACCATTTCATAGTGCAACTGCGAGGTTTTCCTCCTGTTACACCTTTCAGACCTACCTATTCTCATTTCCCTTTCCAACGCTGAATGACCTCATAGGTCCCAGTGCTTGGCCTTTGGCCTAAACTCTATATTCAATTCATTTGGTAGACCCCGTACTTGTTAGTTTCGTTTCATAGTTCTCTTAAATAACTTCAATCTGAATGTAGCGTAATTAGATTCTTTGGTATTACTCACGTTGGTTCTGTAGTTTTGTTCTCAATGTTTGAAACAGCATTTTTTTTTTTTATAATTGTTCTCCATCGTCAGTTGTGCTTTTTATTTTTACTTCAAAAGTAGAGAGCACGACCTTTGTCTCGTTATGTTTGGACCTTGACAAAGTGTAGGCTACTCTGCCTAATCTGAGTTACAATTTCTAACCTTTTATATTTTCCACGCATGCACAAACCAATTCTCCATTACATTTGTCTTGCTCTTTTCCAAAATTCTGGCATTTGAAGCATTGAAATACATGCATCTGTTATAAACATTGCAACACTTGCTGGTTGCATATTGCACGTCATCGCGTATTCCTAGAGTCGTTCGTTCACAGTTCTTCTCTCAGGTGAGAATTTTGTGATGTAGACTTTCGAAGTCATTTTCAGCTTTGACAGTATTGAGCCGCCCCCTTAACTTTCTGGGACAATTTTGTATCATAATTTTGCGATTTTTTTTATCCAATTTCTCATGGGCTGAATTATTTATTTCTTCGTTTTTGCCATGATCTTATATTTCTCACATTTTGTAACTGTCACAATTTCATTAAGCATCCATCTGTTTCTGACTTTGTGCGAAATTCTCTTAGACGAATCGGAGTTCCATTAAGAACTTGAAAACTAGTGCATTCCTCTGTAATGGTGTTATTGTGGCATTCATAGTTCTTTTTGCGTCATGGTAATAACCGTCGTTTTAATCTGATAAAAAAAATGTTGAAAATGTCCAAAATTTCAAAATTGCCGCCCCTTTTTTTTTCTTTAACTAACCCGAGTATTTAATCCTTGCGACTTGGTCGACTGTCGGGTACTCTTGCCGGTAGGTCAGATGATTCTGAAGATTTCGAGTTTGTTTTGTGAAAGTCTTAGTGGACGTTCTAGATCTACCTTATTATTATTATTATTATTATTATTATTATTATTATTATTATTATTATTGTTGTTGTTGTTTGTTGTTTTTAAGAGGTCATTGAAGACAGTGCTTAAATTACCGAGCTTAAACTCCAAGTGGCAACTGATAACTGTCGTTCCTAAGTCTAGGCCAAGTTCTTAGTGTGTGCTTGTCAACTTTAATTACGGAAAATTAACCAGCTGAATCTCAAATTAACAACATAGCCTTATCACTGACTCATAATTAAAGTACTGAATATAACAAACCCTTGTCCAAAATGGAGTCACTAATTGACCATAGAGGTTTATCAAACCTGTGAAGCAAGGATTGGGCTTAATCTTTGCATGTTGTCATGTTGACAAAATGACAGTGAAGAGTTATAGGCACGCTGCAAATAGGGTAAGTGCAAAGCTTCCTAGATTACCACAGTTTTTAAAACTTGGTGTAAGGGAAGATTCTACTGTCCTTTAGCATTTTAGGTCGAGATATGTTCCCTTCTTTCTGGCAACCTACTGTGGCCATGTAAGGCGTGTTTAACGTTATCACCCCATATTACCATTATATATATATTTTTTTTTCATGAGGATAACTGCTCATTATCAAGGTAATTCTATTTTTTCAATATTGTAGTGTGTTTGTTGAACGTTATTGATGGTCATTTTGGTAACAAAGTAGTAGTTTTATAGATACTGGTCCCACCTCCCCCCACATATACTACAGTTGAGAGACCACAGTGGGAAACCATGGATTTTGGGGGGAGGAACACGAGTGAAATACTGAGGTATATTAGTAACCTAACCCAAGGTGTAAGGTCCTCCCGACACCCCTACCTAACCTAACGTAGGGCACACTAAATTAAAGTGCTTCCCTCCCCTCACCTGACCTAAACTAGGGCATAGCAAGTTAAAAATGAATGTAATTTAGCCTAAAAATAGGGCACTGGCCCTGGGGGATGAGGGTGGGATTTGTATCCCCCTTCTGGTCCCTCCTTCCATGTAACATGACATAGGGTACCAGGTCCTTTCTTACCAAGTGCTTAGTGTTGCCTTTGAAAATTTCGAGGAATCTAACCTTCATCAGAAAAATTGTGCAAGTATCATGGGGGCATTAGTTGTATAACATCCATTTACTTCACTTGTTTTAATTTGAACTGGCACAAATTAAAAATGGTCATTGAAACTAATAATGTTATAATTTGGAGGTTGGTAGATAAATGGAGGGGAGGAGGGGAATCCACTCACCTGTCATACTGTAAGCCAGCACTTTTCATCGGTGATCTAATTAAGGTGTCTTGCTGCGCTCAGACTAACCGCATAGTTAAAGCTTCATTCCTCTTTTTTTATGGTTTGTGGCGTTTCAGTTTTTGGAAGGCCAAAAAAAAATTCACTAGGTTTGATACTGTCTAATATTTTTGGCTCGTTCCTCCTTATCTAAAGATCATTCTCCTATAGCTCACCAAAGTGATACATATGTGAAGGTTGGTGATCAGCTTCTACTCTTTGAGAGTGCTGACCCAGGAACGACTTAGGAACGACAGTTATCAGTTGCCACTTGGAGTTTAAGCTCGGTAATTTAAGCACCTATTCTAGGTGTGGTTGATGGGAAATTGTGCTTCATTATCTGGCGTCTCCTTTTAGGTGCTGATTGTTCGGATGATAGGCTTTTGTAAACAGATGGATTTGTATTAAAAGAAATTAATTTTACAAAAGAAAAAAAGTTGTATTTAGGCAGTTACAAATTCCAGGGCCACCTTAAACCTTAAGTTCACTGTTCCAAGAACTTAAATATTTTTCAGAACTCCCTGAGCACTGGGCTTTTGAAGAGCATATGCTCTTGTAACTTGGAACTTGCAAAGAGGCTTGACCAAACTTGTCATTTCTGGGAAATCTTGAGTCAGTGCATGTACTGTAAGTTCATTTCTGGGAAATCTTGAGTCAGTGCATGAAAGTTTATAGGCTATTACTTATGAATATTGGCTAAATGGGAAGTAGAAATTTTGCTGTTCATTTTGTTCTTCATATTCATTGTTTGGTGTATGCCTTGTTTATGGTGTACGAATAAGTAAAGGATTTTCTCGTGCGAGCATAGGATAATTAATGCCAATGTCAAACAGGGCCATTTTGTGATAGTTTAGGTGTAAGAAACAAGGTGAGAGGGAGAAACTGATTAAAGTTGCAGAAAACAAAGAAATAATAGAGAAGAAATATTTGGAACGTTTAGTAATTTATCATTGTGCTGTTAAGTACAGAGTAAATCTGTAGAGGAGGAGAGTGAAGGAAGGTGAGTAAAGGCAGTACAGTACATAACAGGAAAAATATACATACAGTGCAGGTTTATCGAACTGCCATATTTTGATATCTTGACATTTGACCTTCCCCAGAGCTTATACTTCTGTTACTGTTTAGGCAGATTAAACTAATACTAATTCATGACATAAAATTATTAGAGATTTTGGTTAGAATCAGCCTGTATGAAAACTGGACATATTCATATAGACTTTGGCCCTGACACCTGTCAGATTTCACCTGATGCTTAAGCTCCTAGGCTATATATTTTCCTAGTTTTTGGTTTCCTGGCTTGTAGAGTTAATGTAACCATTAACAAACAGGACTGGGCACATTCAAGAGGGTCTGCAAAATCCTCGAAAAGCTTTATTGATCCTGTACTGAAATGAACATGCCCAATTTCAACAAGGCTTTTGTGCAAGGAATTGGCAATTGCAGAAGGAATTACTGTAGTGGGGTAAATTACTTAAAAAGGGATTTCTTCTCAAGATCTAGGAGGGGATGCTGGTTCTTAGCTTCTGAGTTGAGAATTCCTTATTAGTCTGTAATTGAGGTTGGCGGTGAAACCACCAATAACTTGGCAGTGTATGTGACCAGTGGTACTTTAGAACTTGTACCTACAGGGGATATGGTAGACTTCATTGTCCATGACTCAGGAACATTTCCTTTAAGATGCACAGTAGCTACTTTGAAGCCATTTTCCTAAAATTAGCCTTCCCCATGAGAGTAGAAAAACCATAGGTAGTGTAATATTGCTCACCATGATTTCAAGTAGATTGTTGTTGTGGGAACTTTCTTTGTAGCATGGGAGGCATGCTCCATAACTTAAGGACCTGTAGGGCCACAGTAAATTTCTTTGTGTGCCATTATCGATTTTTCCTGTTCCCCTACACTACTCTGATGATGATGTTGAGTGAGCTTGTGCTGTATTAGGTTAATTTTTCTGCAGTGTTTCCCGTTTTCAAGATTCCTAATATCTCACAGTTATCAAGCAAAAGCATTTTTCATGAACAGGTTTTTAACAACGATATCGTTAAAAATCCAAATCTGTAACCTAGTGTCCAGTGTGGTAGTCCCTATGTTGCTGTTGCTTCAGGGGAGGCTGATTAATTGTGCCCAGTGAGACTTTTACACTTTGCCATATCTCTGATAATACAACCCATATCTTTGATGCATGTGTCTAGTTTATGTAAACTTGGGCAGATGCTTGTATTACGGAACTGTATCCAGACTGTAGGAAGAAGATTGTTTTAAATTTAATTGTATGTTAAAGTATTTAGTTGTAAATAAAAACTATAAGAATAAAAGCTAAAATCAGTGATCAAAAGCTCTAGGTCTAATTGCTGGGCTTAAAACAGTGACAAGCAGAATTTGATTTGATGTTTCATGATTACCAGAATTCTTTGCTGATGCTTGGTTAACAGTTTGTAATTGGATTTCTTTTCAAAACTGTTCATCACTCATTTTTAGCTGATGAACTTGGCAGGATACTGAATCTTGAACTTGTATATACAATAGTGTTAGAAGTTCCCTTCTTTAAGTTTTTTTTTTTATCTGTTAAATTACAGGTTTTTCCCATGTGGTTAATTGTCAAGATTTATTAAATTACCAGATGCCTTTTTATTGTCAGGTTGCTAAGGATACGCTGACTGATCCAGAAAAGCGTGCCAAATATGACAGGTGGTTGAACAGTGGAATTTTGGTTAGTTACGAGACATGGTGTGGCATGAAACAGCACATGACTACAGTAAGTGTACAGTATTATATGGTACATCTCTGCCTTATCTGGTGGTTCATATCTGTTGTATTGTAGGTTATTCATTTTATTTTAAAGCCAAATACTATGAGTTTGTGGTAGTACATGAACTATTTAGTGTATGTCGTCTATTCTGCTAATCTCCCATTGTCATAATCTTCATATTCAGTAATGTCCAAAGCTAAGGGCCTTTGTAAAAGTCTTCTACGTGTCTCCTTCCTGCCCTTTCACAAATCTCCACTCATATACCTTCCAACTCATAATTCTCATCCAAGCAATCTGGGTCTTCCAATTCTTGTGGTGAATAGCATCCCAGCTGATCCTTACTACTTGTACTTTTCCTGAGGTGTCCAAGCAATTTCCATCTAGTTATTATGTCTACATAGAGAACTTCCTTAATATCCTATGTGGATTATATCTCACTGTAACCTGCCAAAACCCTAAATATTCTCTTCATTCTTTAATCATCAAAATCCCTTAGGTATCCTGGTTTCACTGCAATAATACTAGCTATATACGTAATTATTTTCACATGGAATTTCAGTGTGTCCTCTCTGATCCTGTTCAGCCTGCCCATTTTTTATTTGCCTCTTCTAGTCTTTTATTAAATTCCAACTGTTTATCTGGTTTGCCTTAAATTTTTTTTATTGATACTTTTTCATCATTATATCCACTGCTATGTGATGTAAAGGACCTCTGTGAAATTTTGCCACTCATTGCTACTTATTACTGTTTACTTTCTCATGTTGGGGCATAATAGGAATAGTAGTAGTAGTAGTCTACATTGAAATTACTATACAGATTTTACAACCAACAAGATGGCTTGACATCTCACGTTGATGCGATGTTTTAGTCCCAGTTTATAAATAAAATTCAGATAGTTTATTGATGGGTTTCAAACCAGTTTTATGATGCTATCAAGTTAATATATACATGTATTACACTGATTTAAGTGCAGAAAAAAGGGTTCAGTTTTTACTAGTCAAGAAATATAAGCACTGAACTATAGAATAGTTATTTTGAAAGTAAAGAACAGCCTGCTGTACATTACTAAGCTATTTGCACAAATTTTAAGGTTGGAAGTTACAGGTGTACAATATATTAGCTTATTAGATAAATTAATAGTTAGTTAAGGTTAATTAGTTTAATCTGGTTTGTCTGAATATGTTAAGCCAGTTACGTTATGGTTTTAGTTTGAAAGAGTTAAAGAGTTTATTACCAGAATAATTAGATGTTTTATTTGCTTTTAAAAGAAGAAAGCATCTTTTATATTTTTGTGTTAATACTTTTAAGCTCTTCCAGTTGACTTTACAGTGCTTCCACAAAATAAACCAGGCTTGTACATGTTCCATGATCTCTTAATGCTTGAGAATGATGATTGAGGCTCCTGCAGTTCAGCAGGTAGCTGGATTGGTATTAAATGGCATAAGCTACATTGAATGGTTCAGGTATGCTGATACACAGTAACACTTTATGCTGTAAATCAAGATGATTACTCACTTCTTGGGACACACTAATACAGTACTTTTTTAAATAAAGTGTAAATTTATGTTACACATGATGAAACCACAGTTTTTGAAGTGACACCTAGGAAATTGTACATAGGAGGGTATTCAAAACTTGTCAGGGGTTGGTTGAAGACCAACAGGCATGATAGTAGCAAGGTCATGGGTTATGATGGAGTCCACGCGACAGCCGTTATCTTCTTAGAGGTCATTATAATACATGAGATAGCAAAACAGCACAAAAGAACAAACGATTCACAGTGATGAAATACTTGAAAAGACCACAAAGTTGCTGCTCTTTTGAGAGTAGCTCCATTTCTTGACCAAGCATTATGAAGTAAATGACATGCATAAATAAAATTATAGATCTTGCCTTAAAGTTATGTTTTTTGGCACATTATTATTCAAATAAATTTTTAATGTACATAACATGTAGTATTTTCAGTGGAAGTTGTACTCTATTTTTTTATAAATACTTAAATATGAATTCTTCCCTGCAATTTTACCAATGGCTGGTCGATGCCACAGTTTGTGATCCATCAGTCGTGAAAATAGAGATTGGCCAGAGAGCAGCACTGAGTAGCTAAATGATATTTATTTCCAGTGTATCAACTCACTTCCTACAGTTTACTTTAACTACTTAACCTACTATTAAGATTGGATGGCAATCTTGCAGGGTTTTTTTAGTATGTATACAGTAATCTGTCTAAAATTCATTATGTATGCTGCAACCAAAATGCATTGTGTATGCAGTAACCTATCTAAAGTACTGTACTCTTATTTTTAGAATCTTCACTGGGCAACCCCCAACACCAAAGATCGGATGCTGGATTCTGGTAGTTCCCAAGGTGGTGGTAGTAAACCACCAGGACACCGAAGAGCTTCTGAGCAGGGCATCTTGCATGGCCGAGCAGATTTTAAAATATCTCGACCTTCAGAAGGCTGGGAACGAGATTCCTCTGATGTTATGAAGAAATTCAGAAATTATGAAATCTAAATGGGTAGCAGGTGACAAAATTATTTATTCATAAAATTTGTGCTATGTTAATGGTTCATTGTTGATTAGACCTTTGCTGTTATGTTATAACTTTGTTGTACTGGTTATGTTGATGATCTCAGATAAGTTTGTTATAAACAAGGAACATAAATCACCTGTTCAGAAAATGGAGTCGACTGGGTAATCTGTGTGAAGGCTGGAATCCTTCTGGTAAATCTTTAACTCGATACAGTGGCCAGTATGCATGCAATAACGACTAGGCTACATCATGAGATTCGGGTAAGTTTTGAACCACTGTTTCAATTCATTCAAGTTTCATGTCATGAACTTTTTTCAGGTATTAAATGGAAAGTAAATATTTATCCAATTCAGTAGGAATAATTGTTTTTAGTCAATGTGTGAAGTCTTCTAAACCCACCACATAGATCAACTAAGACAACCTAGACTGTTTTAGGTTTATTATTCTGATGTTGTTAGAGGTCATTTCTAGCCTTGCATAGAAAGAGTATGTGCCAAGGTAGCAATTTCCACTACGCTAGTTTTGCTAGCGTGGTCACCTCTTTAAGCTTTATAGTATAGGTATGACCAAGTTTAGACAAAATTAATATTAACAAGGACAAAATATTAAGGACAGATAGTAACAATCTGGAATAGTTTACAATAAATAGAATGTTCCCACTTCATTTTACTGTAGAGACGTGTTCATGTAAGGTCCCACTGAGGTGACAGTATGATTTTTTTGTACTCGTAAAACTTGGAATTGGTACAGAGCATTGGCTGATGCAGAGCTTACATATAATTTTTAGTATACAACCAAATTTTGATCCATGCATACTAGTCTGCAAAGCAAAATATGTTTTACCATGATAATACCTGGTTTGACAAAATATTGTTTTCCTTGGCACGAAAGATGTTCTTAATATGACGTAGAATAAATTTAGGATTTGTAATACATTTCTGGATAGTTTACCAGACAACCTTAGATTGATAATCTTTGTGCAAGTAAACACATTTGCCCTATTTTTTACAGCATGAATTTGTGGAAAAGCAAGCAAACATTAGAGGAAAATTTGTCTGCTAAGCTGTCAGGAAGGTTTAATATGTATATGCATACCAAGGTGTATACAGTTTAAGTCCAAAAATGTATTTCCAATTGTGAAGATAGACTTTAGTGACAAAGACACAATAATTGTTATATTGCCAGTGTTACTATTTTTCTATCAGAATCGAATTGCCAAATAGTTCCAGAAGCTTTAACCTTGTGGTTATGTGATAAGTAAAGGGTAATGCAGCTGTTGCTTTTATTAGTATGCTAAATTATCAAAACTTCATTGGTGGGTTGTTTATGTGATTCAAGTACAGGCACATGAATAGCTTTTAGAATCACAAACTTTAGCTCAGTTTTTCAGAATTCAGATGTTGACTATACTGTACAGTATTAAAGTTTAAAAGTTTTAATAATAAAGATTTTGATTGATTGTGCAATGTAGTTTTGGTGTAATGGTTATAAACAGCTAAAAAGTTGATGTTGAAGATTCTTGTATGCAAGAGTTATTATTATGCATATGTGGTTATTCATTAGGGTATTCACTTAAATGCCAAGTGGTACATCAGTGATGACAGGCTTGTAAGAATAACAAAATAATTTTTCTCAGTGTTGCAATTTCTAATTTACATTTTCTCCAGGTTCATTATATTGTTAGGAGTAAGCTGAGTTTATGAATTTATGAAAGATTATTTGTTATTTTTTGTGCATTTATTTTTAGTGAATAAAAAAGTATGGCAAACACATGGCAGGTATTTCTTGATCCATAATTTATGTAATGCCGAATTATTTGGAGAATTTTAATGCACTGAATACTCAATATTAAAATACATTTGTATTTTTTTAGGAATACATACCAGGTCCTTTCATGAAGGAGTATTCCTTAGTGCAAGTTTACATTGGTCATTTTAACTTGGTAAATGGTTAGTTAAATGGAGTTTGGCAGTTGACGAAAAATAAGCCAGAGTTCCTTTTATCTATTTCAAAGAAGGGAGACCCTTCCCAGCACCAAACACAGTTGGTGTGGCTGTCCCTCATGGGTTGGCTTTAGTTCTCTTTCAAGCCATGAAAGATTTGAAGGAGACTGCATAGTGGCTAACTCCATGACTCCTAATCCCATGGACAAGGGCAAACCTTGTTGAAATCTTTCCAGGGGGAAGTCATTTGACACTGGAGCATCTTGCTGAAATCTCTCCAGGTGGGGAAGTCATTTGATTCTGCAACATGGGTCCTTGGCAGCAGGGAAATTTTCAGTGTCATACATCTTCCTTTGGCATGTCAATCGTGGAGGGATGAACTTTCAGGAGCTGCTGGACAGCGGGGAACTTGATCAGGAGATCAGACTGTGCATTCTTCAAAACACCACAAATGAACTGAAACAACAGTCTGAAAACTGTGGACTTCTCTCCGGAGTGCAACCAAGTGAACTATATTTACAAGATCAGATTGTGCATGGTTGCCTTCCCAAGATCACTGCAGTCATGAATGGGCTCACTGACCTCTTAATAGTGTTGTTCTAATTCAGCTCACTAGGGTTCTGAAGGCTAAGACCCTCTGGTTCTATCTGGTCCCTTAAGAAATAAATTGGATCTCCTACCAAAGAAGAGGAAGACCTGCTAGCCTGCCCTGGTGAGTGCTCACGGGATCATGTGTATCATTTGCACTGAAGGCACCAAATGCCAAACTACAGACTGAGTATAACTGATGAACATAACACATTCTGAACCACAGTCATCCTTTATCCTTCCTATACAATTCCCATGATCACCTGAAGTCTATGAGAGAGCAAACACGCACTATCATGCGCACACTGGAGGCTCTGGATGAATCTCAAGCAATCCACGGGCTGCACAATCACATGCATGAACTCTTGTCATGATACCCAGGGTATCATAAAGTGGTGACTTGTCTTGGGTGAACTCACTGTCCATACACACAAAACCTAACAAGGGTGGTGGCAACTTGATTTCACATACCTCTGCTGCAGTACAGAAGTGAAGAAATAGTCTACGGCAGTCCTCTGGTCTAGGAATGAGCATGAAGACTCGAGGCCATATGCACACCCAAGAACCCTACCGTCAACCCTACCTATGGCAGACATCTGACCCAAAGGTGAGCAAACACTGCCACTGACCTTTAGAGGGGTAAATTTCAATAACTGATTCTAACTTACACTGAGGAATACTCCCTGCATAAAAGGACATGGATTTTATTCCTGTAGGAACAATCTTCAACTTCACAAGATTACTCTGCTAAACTCAAATCATACGAGAATTTTTTTATTACTTACATAAAACCTAAAATAAGGCTATATAACCCCATTATATCTAGTTACCATTTATTCCAAGTGAAAGTACATATATCTGAAGGAAAAGATATGTACAAAGTAAAACTTAACATTATCCAGCGGCGAATTGCTTCATGATCCCTCTTCATTAGAAACTCTGAACTCACATTTTTCCACGTCTCTTTCCCCTCTGTAATAACAAGAATGCAATTATAAAAGCATGGTAAATTTACACAAATTACAGATATCCTTAATTTATATATACTTCTTTATTCTCCAACATCCTCAGATGAATAATTCTCCCTTGAAGGTGCCCACTACTCACATTTACCTTGTCATTTGCTCCCCCAGCGGTATAATAAGACTATAGTGTTAGCACTGACAAGAGAAATTCAAATCTTCATTTATTCATATTCTATTAATTAGATAAAGTTGGTAGAGCATGTTTTAGCTTGCATTTATTCTGAAGTAGGATGAACCCTTGCTCATAAGGTAACAAGTACGTGTTCTTACAACACCCCTCGGTTAGAGGGATGGTGAATGTACCATCTATTGACTAATAAAAGCCAGACTGGAAGCTGTAGGTAATTAACCTACATGTGGCCCAGCAAGCAAGATTAAAACTTTGCCACTAAGCAAGAGAAGACAGAAAGCGGAAGGAATACAGTTATTTTTCTTTCATCTGACCTTTCAACAATGTAAACCTTAGACGGCAAGCTATTTTTTCCAGGCAGAGCTCAAGCAGTTACACAACAAGCTGAGCAGCCACCACAGGCCTTAAGGATAACACATCAAAGGAATTGTGGGCAATGTCTCTCAGGTTGAAGGAGGGAAAGGTGGTTTGGCTGCACTGAAATCACTGAGTACAGTACCTTTAATACCAAGAAGTTCCTGCTAAATGCTACGAACTTAGCATTTCCCAACTTTGTGAGCCTTCAGCTGAGGTACAGAGTTGGCTCCCTCACAGAGATGTCTCACATGCCCATTTGAAGACTTCTTGAAGCCAGAACGAGACAATGTTCTTAAATACATCCTTTTTGTGCCTGCTGGTACTAAAGAACAGTCATTGATGTGCAGGCCTAAAATATAAAGACTTCCTCGGGCATTATTGTAAAAGTCGTATTTGATCTTGAGAAGGCTTACAATATGAGTTGGCAATAAGACATACTCCAACTACAAAATGGGTATTAATAACATGATTAGATTTACAGTAATTTTTATCAGACATATTCATCCACATAAGTCTGAGAAACACTCTCGAGGCCTTTAATTCAGGAGCAAAGTATTCCACCTGAAGTATCCTCACTGTTTTTTAGTAACTATTAACAAGCCTCCTCTCTTATAAAGTCTTCCTTGTCAGTGACTTGCAGCCTAGTGCATTAGCTATAACATCACATTACCCTATAAACATTTGGTAAGGTCTATGAATGCCATCAGCAAATGAGCTGATGAACATGGTTTTAAATTTTAAAAATTTTAAACATATAAGTACAGTACCCACTTTTAATTGTGGAAAGCATTATTTTACCTTATGAAAAGGAGTGAAATTTGATCCTACACTAAAATAGTTAAATCATATTGATGGCCTGAAACTGAAGGTTAAGAAATCTTTACATATTTTCAAAGCTGTATCTGGTTTAATCGGTAAGCAGATACAAAGTCATTATTGAGGTTGCATGACTTACTGCATAGGTCCAAGGTTAAGTATGGTAGTCAATTATATTCTTCTGCATGTAAAATTAAATTAAAAGACATCAATGATGTACATAAGGGCCTTACAATATGCTCTGGTTCTGGTGCATTTAGAACTTTACCTGCTGAAAGCAATTACATGGCTACTACTGATCTGCAAAAGGATGAGTTGGGTCTGAGGTACTTGTTTAGAACTGAATCTGCCCCCAGTAACCTTTCCTTAAATGTCCTAAAAGAAGCTGGTGACTCAGAGATTTAGTTAGCCAAGACCAACTAAACTTTTACAAATTAAATGAGCAAGTTAATGACAACTCTCTTAGAAGGTTAGATTTAGGAAGTTAACCACTCCCATATCCCACCTTGGATCATATCAAATTTCCATGCCCAAAATCTTTTTGAAAGAAGAACACTCCAATATAAGAGGTTAAACCCAAATTCCCCAAATGTGTTGCCATTCATCGAGATTATGTGGAGCTGTTTGTCAATTTTTCAAAGTCGGAGAATGACGCTAGATCTGCTTTAATCCACACAAATGAATCTTACATATCTATGTTACCTAACTGCCTCTGCATTTACCTCAGAATTAACAGCATTAGTTAGGGTTTTGGAACTTGCTTTAAATAGTAAGGGAAAATGCCTATCATATAACTCTTAAGAGTTTATTAGATTCTCTGAAAGTTCTTAATAATTTCCACCCTTTATTCCTATAGAGCTCACAATTGGCTCTTTAACATTCCTTGTTTGAACAAAACTTAATTTCTGCTGGATTCCCTCCTATGGGAATTCGTAATTTCAGCTGGATTCCCTCCTATGGGAATTTGTGATAATGGTTATGCATTAAAACAAGTCCACCACTCAGAAATGAAAAGACCAATAGTCACATTTCAAGGAATAACGGGTGTATCTAAAGACACACGATTGCAAGGATTTACGTAAACACACTGTACTGTGTGGGACATAGGGGAAAATGCCCTCCTGTTTCGGTGACGAAGGATTGAAGAGCACATGATCAGAAGTTATACCAGAGAACTACATTCTTACCAAGGTCATTTACCTCACTGGTAAGTTTATGGACCGATTCAACACATTTAACACTCAAGAAGAGGTGGATCCAAGTAGCTACATCAGCATACTCATTCCAATCCCAGCTCTGGACACCCATTCAAAAGAACCTGGAACTCTGATCTTTAGAGTAACCGGTTTTCATTACCAATAAATCAGTCTCAAACAATCAGTAATTGTACTCATGATGGCTATTATGTCCCACAACACTTTGGTCATAAGAGTGATATTTTTAATATATCCTCTCTTATAAAGGATACCAGATTTCAACAATCACCAACTGTCTTATCCCAACTGAACAAGGATAGTGAAGAGCTACAGGTGGTTCAACTTAAGTAAAATACAGTATGAGGTTTGCTCAGTGTAGAGAAACATTAAAAACTTAATGTTATTTTCATTTTCCCAAATACAAACCTCTTACAAAGTGGGGAGTGTCTATTATTCAATCCCTTTGAATGGTTTCTCTCTGAAAGCTGCTCTAGTAACAAGTATGAAAGCATAAGTTCAAGTGCCCTCTAAGAAGCTTTTCTAACTGTAAGAACGATTTCGACTGAATTCTCATGATCATGATTTCACTTCCTGCCAATACTACCCCATTCTGAATAGAAAAGCCCAAGTAATATTAGAAGTTTGCATTTAAGGAACAAAACACTTATTCTACATGCTGCCTACTTTGTGAATGCAGTAACTCATAGTAATAATAATAATAATGCATTTGATGTTACTCAAAATTGTGATGAATAAATGAACTGAATGCAAAATAACTGGTATAGTTCATTTGGTATGCTGATATTCATAAAATTTGTGAAAACAAAAATTTTACAACAACAGGTGAGCCATTAAGAGTTAAGTAAGTCTAAAAAGTCTGCAACAGTTCTGAAAGTTGCTCCCTTTTTAATCCGATAATTAACCACAAACTTTAAACAGTCCATTTTCCAACACTATCTCGTGATAATTACCTTTCCTTGAAATTTATCCTTAAATGGCCTCTTGTGGGATGCCTTGAGTCTTGCTTTCTGGAAGATGCTATAATCTGCAGAAGCGTAGTCAAATCCTGAGGGTTCATCATTTTCCTCAGACCGAGAATCGGATAGTTCCCCTTCTTCATTTTCACCGTCCACATCACCCTCCTCTTCCACTTTCACTTTTTTTGGTGGAGTCTCGTCGGTTGTGCCGGTGGACGATCTCTTGGTTGCCTTATTTTTGGGCTTCTTCATCTTCATCTAAATGGTATTAAATATTGAAGTCATGGTTATTAACATCCTCACAGGAAAAGACTAAAATAATATGAAATAAATTCAATATAAGAGGTATCCAAAATGCATCTTCCATGCTGATGGTCTTGACTATACAAAAAAAGGAATTTACAAATATAAAAACCAACAATGACTTGTAGTATTCACATTTAACCAGTCTGAAGTAGAATTGTCTGATTTGCAAATACAAACATAGTTGAGCCGATTAATGGGAAAAAACATGAAATTTCAATGAATAAACTTCCTAACCCTGTATATCTACAAAATTAATATCTTCAAATGCATGTCAACAAAACAAATCTACAAAAAGTTTCATTTAAATCCCATTAGGAAATTGTAGTATCCAAAAATATAAATGTCTACATACCTCACCCTAAGTGATTAATGATCTCTCTCTCATTTATACTACAGAGGTCTGGTTAAACAAATCATTTATAACTAACTCTCATTTATACTGTACATTGCAAAACCTGATTTTGCCTCTAAAGTTACTTGTCTACAGGAATATATTTCATATTCTTCATATGATCCTAACACTGGAAATTATGGTGGAGCATTGATTTTGGCCTGTTACATTTCAAACAACTGTATTCAAAGGCTTACTTGCACACATCAGCAGTGTAAATATGTTTATAGAAAATATATGTTGTCTATGGTGAGAATCAATTTCACATCTAACTCCTTGAATGGAAGCGTGATGTTTAAAGTACATAACTTTATGGAATTACTACTGGCTAGAGTAACTGTAATATTAACAGCAGACTATACTATTTTGCCATTAAGCAAATGGAAATATTCCTGCCTCCCTCACCACCACCATGCACCTCAAAAATTTATTAAACCAACATGCTTCAATTGGCAGCAATGAATGGGAGTATTATGGACTTATAAATGTGAATAAATAATTTAAACAGCTGAATCATCTTTGCCAGAAGAGAAAGAGAGAGAGAGAGAGAGAGAGAAAAGCCACCTACCTCATCTCCAAGAATTACTTTTTTTACATCCTTTTTCTTTTTCTTAACAGGGTTCTTCTCCGTCTCCTCCGGAACATTACTTGACCCATCAACCATTTCTTCATCAGATGGTGGTGAACTAGGTTTCAATTTGGGTGAAGGTTTTCCCGAAAGACTTCTAAAATGAAGCAGTAACTGAAAAGGAAAATATATTTAATCACTTGATGGCAGCAATCCTCACTTAAAATAATCGGGCACTTTAATGCAGCCACCAAGTTAGAATACTTTACTCTTTTGTGGTTGCCCATGTTGAAGTCATAATAACAAAATTATCAGAGATGATTTAAATTGATTTGTGACAGTTTTTAAAAGATCATTTTTAAACATTTATAAAAACAAATATTTCAGTATGAATAGTCAACCTGAAGACAATTATTTACTTATGAAAGAACTCTAAATGATTTGCTGAGACAAAATTATACTGACTGCAACTCTGCCTTTACAATATTAGTAAATTCACAGGGAAGCAAGCCAAAATTTCTGCTGTTTAGGATTATCAGTCCTATTTACTGTGTGATTTTTTTCATTAACTCTATTCACAGCCTTAATTTTAAACATACCCTAAGCACAGAATATACAGTCCCAAGATGATTTACCTATCAAATGCAAAATATTTCCATTTAAGTCCCAGAGTAAAGTCAACAACAAAATGGTAAATCAAGTTTGGTAAACAACAATGGAAAATTAATATTTAAGAAGTGCAGTCTGATTTTTATTTCTATGCAAGGGATAAGAGAAAGGTAATGGAATACTGCACTACTATGTAGTCATCTCACAAGGCACAACGAAGAAGGGGAAAGATGGACCTAAACCCAAAGGAGGTTACAAAACAGCCTCTTAAAGGAAGATGATAAAACTTTAAGAATATGGAAGGAGAAATAAACAACAGAGAAGAAAACAGGCATAAACATTCAGTGAGCTATGGAACCTATGGATTAGTTATCTCCACAGTAAGTGAAAATGTCTGGAACAACAAAGTGGATAAGAAACAGCAGAAAAGATGTCAGTGGGGGAACATATAAATGATGAAAATGGAAATGAAGTAACTAAACTTAAAAAGTAGCTGAACAATGAAGGCAGAAGTACTCTAAAATTCTACTGGCTGAAGATAACAAATTCCTGGAGGATATGACTATAGAATGCAATGTCCGAAGAGACCAAGACATCTTGGGGAAACGAAATATAGAAAAATCCCAGGCCACTTTGAATTGCATAAACTTTAAAAGCAGTCACAGAACCAGTCATTGATGAACAGACCACAATGTATAAAAATATGAACAAAAAATAGGACAAGATGAGTTTGAAAAGGCTATTACAATAGTAATGTACACAGGAAGAAGGGATGCCCCATAGTGAAAAGCATACTGAAATAATACCGCCGGAGCACGCTTTGCAAATACTGGAGAAAGTACAGAAAGAACATTTTTTACAAAATGAGAATGTCAGTTTTGTTTCTTGTAAGATATTTACATCAGAAGCAGTCTTTACAATAAAGCAACTATAGAGGTGCCATGCCAAAGGGAAGAGGTCACATCACATACCGAATTTGTGGATCTTGAGAAGGCATTTTACAAGGTCACATCACATACCGAATTTGTGGATCTTGAGAAGGCATTTTACAGAGTAAAAAAACAAAGAGTTCAGATGGGCAGTAGAAAAACACAGGGAACTGGGGAAGACTTATTGAGCAAGTAAGTGCTGTGTCACTACAAAAGATCTACAGAGAAAACAGCAGCCAGTGTATCAGAACATTAGCACTGTTGGTGTCCCAAAAATATCAAGCACAAGTCATTTTTTTTTTTCATCATAGTAAAGGAAGATACTACACACAAAAACAAAATAGAAGTCCTTTAACCGTTCATTTACAGATAACTTAGTATTAACAACAGAATCAGAGGAAGAAGTATTAACAAAGAAAAAAGTTGGTATAGCATAATGGACAAGAGGAAATGTAAAATTGATGTGCCCATAACCAAGCTTGTGGAGACCAGAAAAAAAGCAAATAAAAAAGTGGACTCTTACTAGGCTTTCCCAAAAGAATTAGTCTTACATGAAAGATAAGTATTTAGCATTCTTAACTCTCATAAACTGGCCCAAAGGGTTTGTTATAAATGAGTATGTCAAATTTAGTTAATAGACTGCAACTCCTTAAAAACAACTCTACATAAATATAAACTGACTCAAGTTCCATGGTACAGTATATCAACTATCCAAATTAGAATGCTCACTTGGCCAACACGCTCCGCATCATCATTACTTTCCGTGTCTTGGCATGGATTTGCACTCATTCGAGCTGATTCCAAGAAGGAGTCAATTGCTTGGTGAGTTATCTGTCTTTCATTGGAAATCAGTGCTTCCTGTGGTTCTCTCTTCATCGATGCAAAGGAGACTTCCGGCAGGTTCTTAAACAAAAACAAAAATTGTTACAAATCACAGCTAAAAACACTGATCACTTCCTAACTATATCTACCCCATCATGAACAATTTGCAACTAAAAAAAAAAAAACTTTCATTGGATTTATAACAAAAAATGCTTTACAAGCAACCCTAACAACATACGGATACTTTTCAAAAAGATGTCCCATAGAGCAGCTATTCATCAAAAAGCAAGAGTATGTAATTACATGCACAAAGGAGTTACATTTTGTTCTGTATATTTATTTGTTTGCCTCTTTCTTAGCAGTATTAAGAAAATTGTGTTTACATTTTTACAAAAATCTGATTCTGGGAGAGAGAGGAATATAACTTTAGGCGAGGAACCTTTTTTTGGGGGTGGACTGCTAAGTCTGGGTGGAGGTTTGCAGTCTCCATACACCTTGTTTAGAGGGAAATATTATGATGTGACCAATACACTGTAATTTTTTACTTTCTAAAATTACCACATATTTTTAAACTTATGGACTCTGGAAATCAGCTGTAACAGGAGATAAAATGTTATCATTAACAAGGTTTTCCTGTAACAAGCAAAAACGTTAAAATACTGTTGAATCAACCTTGCTACAAGTGTAACTGTCATTCTTAGAAGTCCAGTGAAACTCAAAATTTTCCTTGAGATCATAAAAAGGAGGCTTTTGATGCATATCAAAAGAAAAAGGATACATTTTCAATGGCATAAAACTGCATATAAGTGACTCCTATATGTAATACTAACAAGTTAAAAATCAACTGCTGTAAATACAATTTCATAAAATGAGGATACACTGAACACCAGTACTATGGATTCTTAATTAAAAAGCACTGGAAAATCTTCACAATAATCCATAGCTTCCTATCATAAAACGAAGAATCATCAACACAAAGATTACTATAACTTCATAATCATAAAAGGATATAGTTTAAAATTGCTCCTGTGCATCATTATGAAGGAGTATCACACCACAACTATTATTTTAAGGTTAAATTTCCTTTCCAGTGGATGTGAAGAATCTATATGAATGAAATAACTAAAGACTACGGTATTTCTGCAATCACTTACACAACCAGAATTCTCTCTTATACTAATAACGTATAAAGTCTATGCTTTAAGGTCAAACATTTTGAATACTCATGGTCAACCTACAGATAATGTAATTCCCAATATCTGTCATATTCCATGTTATGCCTTCAAAACGCAGGCCTTAATCACCTAATAGGCTATGTACACTTAAGTTTTCATGGGATGGCTTCCATTTTGGTAGTTCTTAGCAAGCCAAACTTCTCTTGGTAAATGAGGAAAACTAAACTCTACAAACAATAAAATATCTTTGTATTCAACTCAAATACAAAACTTACCAATGGAGCAGGAGCCTCACTGTTTTCATTTTCTTGTCTGAAAGCTCTTACTTCATCGTCCTTTTCTGCTTCCAAATCTTTCTCTGTATTTTCAGTCAAAGTTAAGAAGTGATCCATAATCTGAAAGTACACAGAAATGGCTGTTAAAATTTAGAGAGAGAACTTCCACACAAAGAAAACACTACGAATATTCTGTCAATGTATTTTTATGCAATGTTTTCAAAACTTACTTGCTTTACAAGTAATACAACAAGAAAATATATCAAGTACTGTATCTAAGCTATGATAAGAGCCATATCTTTCAAAGTTAAGCACACATCATCATCAAAGTATTTTAAAGTTACTTGAACATTTATGCTCTAGAATAGCATAACTGTTCAAGTAACTTTAAAAGCGCATTGCTCAAGAATAGCAATGCGATTCCTTTGAAAGTAGAACATACAGGCAGTCCCCGGTTATCGGCAAGGTTCCGTTTCTGAGGGTGTGATGATAACCGAAAATCGCTGCTAACCGAAAATCGGCAATTTTCTGGGCTTATTGGCGCCAAAAAGAGCTGATTTTTGATCGGCACCTCTGTTAGGTATGTATCGGTGCCAATACCCAATTATCGGTGCCAATAAGCGGAAATCAACAAATACGGCGCCGAAAATTGCCAATTTTTGTCACTTGACAAGCGCCATAAAATCGGATCGCTATTAACCGAGCTTGCCATTAACCGGGGACTGCCTGTACTATTAAACTTATTTTGAAAGAATTTTTTTTTCAGTAGCCTTAACGAGCAATTTTTAGTCCATTTTATTTCAGAAGATTCACTTAAGACAATACAAAATCAAGCTAATGTGTGTTCTTGCACATGGATCTTGCCTCCAACAAAGTACACGCAAATGTTTCCAATACAAAACATGATACAAATAAACATATACTCAGTCCATATTGTCAAGTGCTTAACTCAAAATAATACTATGCATCACCCAACAAAACTCAAATACGTAGTACTCTTTGCAAAACAAAGCTGACGCAAGTGTTGTTTTCACATATGAAAATCACTACTGATCAGACGAAGTATCACTATAAAGCATACTGCAGCTAATTCAAACTACTGGACATAAGAAGATGAAAAATACAGAAATGAGGAATAAACTTTTGTTACATAAATATAATTTGAACTAATTTGTATGTAAACAAAATTCATGAATACCTGAATATCTAAAAATGCTAAGTGTATTTTTATCAATATGTAACTATGAATGCTAGTTGAAACTTACCCTCTGAATACGATCTTGATCTGCACCTTTCTTTTTCTCTCCCTCTATGAAAGGTTTCATTTCCAAGTAAGTTGTGTACCTTTCAAATGGACTAATAAACTGCTTTGATAATTCATAGTGTCCTTTCAACTTGTGATCTAAATTAGTCTGTAAATAAGAAAAAATTTTATTATAAAAAGCCTTAAATGCATGTGCATATTTCTTTGAACAATGATTAACTTTTCATACAAACCCATAACCCATATATGCTCACATTTGCGGTCCTCAATTCTCAAAGACTCCAATGTCATTTCCTAACAGACAGAGGAAGATCATTAGTAGTATGCAGCACATGCCACCTGCACCCACAGGTAGCCATCAATTACCCTCCTCACTTTGGATGTTGTGTGGAAATGAAGCTGCTGTCAAATACCTTCTCATAACCAACAAAATTCATCTGGAGACTTTTGGTTAATTCATAAAATTAAAATACACAGATGCTTCATGTACACAAAACTTAAGCATGAATTACTCTAACATGGAGAGAAATACAACATCAAATAAAGAGAGAGAAACCCATATTTAAGGACAATAAAGCAGTTCCTGCTAACGCTCATTCCCCAATAGAAAAAACTCACCAGCCTAGAACAATGAAAAAACTTCAGTAATAAACAGTTATACAGGTAGAGGCATTTAATGTACAGCAAATTATAATATCTGCATTATCATAAATAACTGCCAACTGGTTTCACTTTGTTGGGTAACAGTAATTTTTTTTGATAATATGGTTTGCAGCTATGATAACCAAATTCATTTGTGAAAAAACTAACTTGGATATTTATGTGCATATCATGTATCTGTAAAAAATTCTACTTTGGTTTATAAATTAAGGGATTAAAAGTTCACCAAAACAGGAAAAATGTAAAGTAATCTATGAAGAAACTGAAACATTATTATGGGGGATTAGGGTTAATTAAGTTGGATGATTTATGATTGTTGTAAGCTGAAGAAATCTTTGAAGTTGCTTTAATAGAAAATTATAAAGGAAAGCAAAGAAGACTGTGTTGTGCTTCCCAGTTCTGAGGAAAATGAACTTTTTGATGCCTGGTTTGTAAAAGAACATTTATGAATATTACACTTTCAAACTGTTATAAGTCTGTCTTGCAGATCATCACATCATAACACGGCTGCAAAAAATCTAATGTTAGATATACAGTGCCTAGGAGATGCAACAATGAAACAAATTTGATCAACACAGTTACAAAAATATACCCAAGACAGACTATTCAAGATAGAAGAAAACCAAAGTTGGTTAGATTTTGTCTAACGGTAAGGAGATTCTTACTTTGCCGAACAGTAAGGAGACCTTACTTGACAGAGACCAAAATGAAAATTAAGTGTGTGAGTGGGTGCCTACCAGTCGGGTCAAAGTACTTTTTAGTTAACCACAACTGAGGTACTTTGGAGATATGCTGTTAATCTGTAAC
This sequence comes from Macrobrachium rosenbergii, assembly GCF_040412425.1. Taxonomy (NCBI): domain Eukaryota; kingdom Metazoa; phylum Arthropoda; class Malacostraca; order Decapoda; family Palaemonidae; genus Macrobrachium; species Macrobrachium rosenbergii. The sequence goes on from NC_089745.1 coordinate 10,079,391, forward strand.
CTAAAACATGAAAGCATCTTTTTATTTACATAAAAGAAACAAAACAAAACTACTTAAATCTTCAAGATGAAATAATGTATCTATGGTACATAAGCATATATACTCATTACAAGAACTACATAGGAATACAATACCTTATAGCATCCAAACATCTGCGATAATTCTTTGAGTGCTACTTTTATTTTGTGCTCTTCAAACAAGTCTCCAAGTAGATTATCACCTGGGTTAATAAGAACTGGCAATCCCACAGGGTTTTCCTCACATTGTGATAAGTCGTGCCTGTTTATAAGTTCAGACCCAAGGTCATCTGTTGTTGGACAAGAGGCGAGCTGAGTTTCAAGAATTGATGGTTTGATCTGTAAAAGAGAATAAACAATAGGTAAACTAATTCATAATGAAAGCAAGCCACAAATCCACCTACCATTGTTTATACATGAAATCAGACTGAGGTTACAAATTTAAATAAGGTGCCACGACAAGCAACAAGATTGACATTGAAAGTAGAGGGTACTGGAAAGAAAGTGCAAGTGATTTTTATCACACAGTTCAACCAGGCAGCATGTAAGAATTCTTAACTTTCATAGGGTTGAGCCAAAGTTTTTTTTTATGATAAAATTTATGACTATCTAATATATTGCAGTTTTTTACAAAATCTAAAAACGGAATAAACCAAGAAAGATAGAGATTCTACAAAGAATTTACTTCACTGATCTGTCACCAAATCTTGATGTTCGAACTGATAGGTTATGTCAAAAAACCAGATCTAGACTGAAAAAAAAGTTATATCAGAAGAATTTGAAGTTTGTGTAGGCATCCATCAAGTACCAGCAATGTAATGAAATTCCACAGGAGGGCTGGGAGAGGACCAGAGAGCTGCTATATGCAGAATTAAAGATGTCTTATGTTTAAAAGATGATAATGGAAATGAGGAAGAAGGGACTGAATATAAATGCAAACAAAACCAAGGTTATGGTAATCATAAGGTGATCATAAAGTCCAACAACCAATGTATTTTATGAAGGTACTGACGGGGCACAGAAAGAGTGGAAAGATATTGCTTGACTAATGGTCAATAAAAGCAGGCTACTAGAACAAAAACCTTAAAACAAAAATCTATGACATGCGAGACCAGCAAATTATAAGATGTGTGTATGTACTACTTAATACAACAGAAAAATTATTCCTGAACTACAAACATCAACTGGCCCATCTCTTGAAAGAAGCATAAGTGAAGCTGGGAGAGACTTTTAAACCTGGTCAGCAAAGAAAGTAAATCACTAAACCAAGCAATACTAAGTTTGCTATTCCAAATAGGAAACATAAGAAGAGGTATCCCCTGTGGTATGACATGGAGACTTCTTCAGCTCAATTAAAAAGCAGCCACAAACCTAACCTACATAGAAAAATACTGTGCAGAATATCCTGAACAATGAATGGGGGGAAAACAAGATGGAGGGGCCACAATTGATTAAGCATAACTAAATCAAGAGGGTTGTATTTATAAAATAACCTCTTACTACATAAGCAACACTTACATCTATAAGCGTTTGCTGTCTTGCTTCCCTTATGAGCGTATGCATCGTTAAAAGTTCCGTCTTGACCAGCGGGGGGATGGGATTACAGCACGCAAGAATTCCTTGCATTTCTTTGGGTAAAACTTCACAAATTTGCAATAACATGTGTTTAGGTAGCACATACCTGTAACAAAACAAAAGATTAACTGCATGCAAAACAAGATACGTAAGAAGTACAGTAACTCTTTTAAATGCATCCTTTAAATGTATGGTTTATTTCTTTATGCACTATTATGCAGGTTACTGTACACCATAATGTCCAAAAAAGGTAGTGGAAAAAATATAATTGCATAAGCAAACTGGCTAAAAATTCCTGATAATTAAATCCTGACCTTAACTTACAACAACAAAGAAACAAAAAGAAATTTTAAAATAATTGCACAAAATGCAAATAACCTTTACATTGTACCATAATTTCACCTAAATTATACTGCATTCACTATATATAAAGTATTTTCACAAAAGAGATAAATTACCACTGTAACATACTCTGGGCTTTCATCCTGTTCTCTTGCAACTCGGTCTCGCCATAAATACAATGCCTGCAGCGCAAACATCTGTCTGGAATTAAAAGTCTTTCTGCTTCGACGGTATATTTCCATGTGACTATCAGGACCAATAATTGGTTTCTCATACCTCTGCAAAAAAAAATATCAATATAAAACATTTCTTATACAAAAATACTCTCTTTTTTTCCATCCTATAAGTATGCAATATAGTATAGCTATCATCATTACCCAAGTGTCATTGAAAGTGGTGCCTGCATCTGCAGAATTCAATTTATAAGATATTTTATGTTCCACTAATTCCATTCATATTATCCATGTCAGCAAATGGGCACATTTGGAAGGTCTTCATTGCTTGTAACAAAATATTACTGTCACCTACTATATAACAGCAAGAAAAACACAATATAGCAAATTATTATGTAATAAGCATTTTTCAAAGATGTAAACCTTGAGTCCGTTATTATAGTAATGTACTCAAGTGCTAGCCGGAAACGGTCAATGCAGCTTGTTATTATCGTAGACAATGAATAGGGGCATATACCACTCAGGGACTAGGCAGCTCACTTTTTCCTTCTGCACCAAGGACAGAGCAGAGTTGATATGAGGCGAGATTAAAATAAGACTTTGGGTTTGGGTATCTAGGACAAATGCAAATTATTCTCATAACTTGTTATTTGTTCCTACGAATTACAAACCCTTGTCTTTATTATATAGTAGACTTGGCCTTTAGGTGGGAGGTCTCCACAACTGACACTGTTCCTTTACCAGCCAGAAATGTCATTATCCTGGTTATGATAATGACAAAGGGGGAAAAAACTAGAAAAAGTGGGAACAGACCCAACAGAAGTTGGACACCAGTGATTAGCATAAGTACACATTCACAGACTGTACAGGGGATGGACACCAACCTCTCTCTTGTCTCACCACAAGCGGAGGCCATGGGTTTAGTAACCCTGGCCAGTGTTTCTCCCGCAGACTAGGATGTCTGGAGAGGAAAAAATAAAAACATACCCAGAAAGAGCAAGAGACCATGGCTGACAAGAATGACAGAGAGATTTTGAAGTTACAAAAGTATCACCTGATGACACTAAGAACTGCTTTTGGGCATTCTTACACTCAGTTCCATACTTCACCTACTGAGACCAAAAAAAAGCACTCCCCAGGTCAGATCAAGAATATAAGTCTAACCCCCGAAAAAACATCACAAAGAATGAGGATCTACAGTCATGGGAGACATAAAGCAACCATATACACCCCTTAACTCTTGACCTATTCATTTGCGTCCTCTATTCTTAGACCAGCCACAAAGCACTCTAACTGCCAATAATAAAATGAGTAATCCAAAATTCAGGCAAACCTCACAATTAAGTTATTTCAACAGTCCCACAAATACTCTCCACAGAAGTTAGTGTCCCAATTACAATATTACAATTATTTTCATTACTCTTATTCATATGTGAATACAACATGGAACAAGCCACAAGAGTCACCTGGCTATGCAGGTCCCTCGAAACAAAGACCCATTTTGTGGGAGAAGGAAAACAGCAGATTGATATTCTTTACTCAAACTCATAATGTGATGTGGACAATCTTGAAACATGCAATGAATTAAAATGCATGATACGTGGCTCCTATGTCACCTATGTCACGGATCTAAAGACAATAAATGAAAAATGTGAAAGTACCAAGCATCACTGTGGTACAATCTCCATTTTATGAAAATAATAATTTATTTCAAGAACCATTTATGTGAAGACATACTACTGTAAAACTGAACATTTATAAAACTTAGAAACTTTTGTGCATTCATTCTATAATATATATATAAAAAAAATTCATTCTTACCTTTGTGCATATTTCAGCTGATCGGCTGTATACGGCAGTTATCAGATTATTCAGGTTGTTCCCCTTTTGAATCAGTTCATTTCTCATCATGTCAAATATGTACAACAAATGATGAGAATCTTGTCTTGCATAGTTGGTAAAATCTTCTGGCAGTGGCCTGAGAATAGAATGAAACCAATACATGTTAGTTTGTAATTTTATACTTATAATTCAGATGGAAAAGTACTTTACCATATAAACTGATAAATGATTTTGAAGGGAGAGAGAGAGAGAGGGAGAGAGAGAGATCTTACACTGAATGATAAAGAACAATTTTGTTTACGCTACAAATTTTGGAATTACTGTTAATATCTTGAAATAAGTGTATGCTATACTACAGGGTCTTCATTACTCATAAAGTATCTGATAAGCTAAGAAGTTAGTCTATAACAGAAATGGGAACAATGTGGAACATTCATTAAAAGGTTTAACAATTTCGCACTTACCAATGATCACTATTCTAGTAACATTTGTAAGCTTGTAATTACATTTCCAAACCTTTTAAATGGTTTTACAATTTTGCACTTACCAATGATCACTATTCTGGTAACATTCATAAGCTTGTAATTACATTTCCAAACCTATCACTGTACATCTGTCTTAAGAATACATTTCCAAAACCTATCACTGTAAATCTATCTTAAGAAATGACAATCTTACCTTATTCTCCAGTCAGCTCTTTGATACACTTTATTTGCCTCAATACTACAGAAACGGGATAAAAGAGCTGCTAGAGATCGGTGGGGGTATTCCAATACAACAGCTGCTTGATGAGTATCGAAAAGATTGACAATGTAGACACCAAAATCACGCTGGAGCCAGAAGATGTCGTGATCTGCTCCATGAGCTACCTAAAAATTGTAAAATCAAAATGAATGTTTAGAACAATCAAAATAATTTGTGAATGAAGTAAGATAATTTCTCAATATTAACATGCTTTACATCCATGGTGAGTACCCACTGGAATCATTGTAGATGTTCCAATAATTCTTTTTCTTCGGATTAAAAGATTAATATATGTATCCGTAATACACAGATTCAAAAATCTCCACTGGGTGATTTACTTCCTCTACCAAACATGGAAAAGATTGTTTTGTGTACTGTTTAGTAACACATTTTTACTTCCTTAACATACAGATGGTAAAATGACAGATGCTCTTTACTAAAGAAACATGATAGACTTCAGTAACTAACAAATCAATTAACATACTCTAGATTTTGCTGTGTCCCAAACACTTAATTTACAACTAAAAATAATTAGTGATTATGCCCAACCGCCACCACGGGGGATTACCATTTACAAGGTGTCTTGCATGGCACACAGCTCCAATTTTCATCTCTTATTTAACAACAAATCCTATGGTCATGCCGTTTGGGCCAAACTTGGCAGTACTGTTACACTGCTTTTATAGATACAGTAATTATAAATATAACTCATGATTTGGGGGGATCTTTTGGAAACAGACTGTGTGTAGAAATCTTTCATGATATTTGGACTCGCAGAATTTTCATCAGTACTTGAAATGATATCTGTTTGACTATTGTAGGGTAGAAGTCAAGAAAACTAAAAGTTTTGTAATCCACAAATGCATAAAAGCCACAAATACAGTATATTAGCATGTTTTATCAATAAAAAACAGTACTGTACACACAAATTCACTGTAATAGGTTAAAAATTATGCTTTCAAACTGCAGACATCATCCACAGTAGAGAAAAACAAAGTTAAGGTTGCAAGGGATGCATGTAGTGCTGGAAATAGAGGAAACTAAAAATAGCATTGTATATATACTGGTTTCTCTACATAGGTATTGGTTAGATTCCTTTATGCTGAAAATTAACATAGGTTGGAAAAACTCTTCAGAACTCATAGATATATAAAAAATAACACAAAAAAGCAAATATGGTAGCAGTTGCTAAGTGTAACTTTCATTACTAATACATACGTGATGTAGATATAAAAGGCAAATAATGTTCACCAAGGGTATTTTAGCTAAGCTTAAACTGTTCTATTATCCAAGTGCGTAACAAAAGGATAGTTAATTTAAGCTTTTAGCATAAAATATCATGACAGGGTACAACATACCACATATACAACTGAAAGTCAATAACAAACAAAAAATACAGGACTGTATGAAGAAGGAAATGCGTCAGATAACAAGTTTACATTAGATACTATTGTATAGGGATTGGGCCAGTTGATAGCTCTCATGGACTATTTTCAAAATTATAACCCAATAATAATACATTCCTTGAAAGTGAGAACAATGTCAGAAGAAGCAATTGTACTGTATATATCAATTTTTAAAGAAACAAAAAACACACCTGTCAAAAAAGAAATTTCAATACTGTATATTTCCTGCAGGTCAAACCCAGACTCCACTCCTTTCTTTCCAAACCATACACCTTTTCCTCTCTTGTAGTAACTAAAGCTAAAAGATTACTCTTCTCCTCCTAGTGCCCCTTCTCATGCGGAACATAATGACGCAGTGGGTGAAGCTCCTAACAATCCATTTCTAATTAATGAATAAATAATGGCAAACAATTTTCCAAATATTTGTCTACTGTGTGTGTGTGTGTGTGTGTATGTACTGAAGTGTGCATGTACTAACTGTAAGCAAGATTTGCATCAGCTTGTCTGTGCTGCATCAGTATAACATCAACAACATTCAATATCACCAAGTTGTCATGTAAAAGACTTAGTGGAAGGGTATAAGTATTACCTTATTCTTACATATGTATACAGTGAATGATATTTTAAAAATTACAGTAATGTTGTCTCAACTGGAATTATTTAAAAAATTTAATAATATATATATATATTATAGTATAAAAAACAAACTGTAGTACTATAAGTACACAGTACAATTATAGTACAGTACAGGTGCGGTGCATGTACCATGAGTAGTCTCTCTCTCTCTCTCTCTCTCTAATAACCTATACTGTACTGCTCACTAAAAATGATGTACTACATATACTGCATTGTACACAGTCTGATAAATACGCAACTATTTATGTTGAACATCAGTAAAGTTTCTGGCCAACAATACACTGTTCACTATTAGGACTCGAGAGTTATTCATAATTTTTTTATTTTCACAGGGGCTGGCTCCCCCAATTCCTGAGAGTTTTGAGGGGCAACTATAAAGCTAAACGTCCTAAAAGTTCTCCTACCTATTACCTGGTCTCTACTTAAACTGAATTCTTTTACAGCATAAACCTTCAGATACAAGAAACTCAATAAAGAGAAGGATATCTTCACTAACATAACAGACCAAGCCAAAACCTCACAAGGTCCATAAAGCCACTCCAAAATATAATTCAGGTACCATGGATATGATATAACGATTACACTTTGCACTTGTAATACATTTTCCAAAAACATTTGTAAACATTTCAAAACTATTTTAACTATAATGCATCTTTCCTAACCTCTGTATGTCACAGAAGTTTGTGAAACTGAAATTAACTGAATAATCAAAGCTTGTCAGTTAATAAATTCAAAATAAGGAAAATAGTGCTGACAGAGAACAATCACCTTGAATAGCTCAAAAATAAGTATTTAATTTAAGCATCTTACCTTTGTAATTTTTGGGTCTGTGAATACTTCATTAAGAATTGTTAGCTTGCCTCTGAGCGCCAATGGATCAACTATGTAGTCCATCTCTCTAGTTGATATTTGCATAAGACATGCAAGTCCTTGATATGATCTATATGAGTGATGCTGAAAGGGAAACATTTTGTGAGTTCCTGTGGTTATAATGCACATGTCCTAGCACTAGGTGCTTCTAAATATGGATTTCTTCCTAATGAAAAACTGTATTATTAGTTTTAAAGCTGTAACACACCAAAATGAGTTCTTGATCAAATGGAGATCGTTACCTATTACTATTGTAACTTTATTCTCCATTTACTACCCTGTATGTAAAATGCTGTAAAGATCTGAAGTGCTCATTGCGGGAAAGGTTGAGCTTTCCCAAAAAAACTTTAAACCAATATCTAGTCCTAAGACTAGGTCTTCATTCCCTCTTATTTCTAATTTGACAGTTTTCTTTATTATTCTAGTCAGTATTGCAACGGTATACTTTACCTCTATATCAAAACCAAACTCTTTGCACTCTTTTAGTTCTGAAACCATTCTTGCCAAATCTTCCACAGTTTCTACCATAATAATAGGAGTATCTGCAACTGGATTAGGAAGCTGAGGGGTTACTGGTTCAAGCTGTGAAGTTGCAGGGTTCCAGTGCTGCAGTTCATATTCATATGGATGTGAATAGCTGAAAGAAAAGTTTGCAGCTTAACATTCTGAGAACTAAAACTTCTAACAACAAGATTTCTAAAAGACTTTAATCATTAGAATAACTTAAGTTTTTTATGTCACATAAACTGTTGTTTAAAGTACTTTTACTATTACTGCAAACTTGTTTCCCACTACCTGAGAGCCATGTCTACTCTTAAAGGGCTCACACAAAGGATCTGTTCTGGACTGAGGTGAGAATCAAAGCCAACAAGAAAAGGACAGAGAAACAAATATAAAATAACGAGAGCAATGCAAATAACCCTAGAATCACCTATATTGGAGTTCCCTTCTCCCAAACAATGGTAATTACCGTGACTAGAAATGTGACTCAGAGTTCTCAATAAACTACTTTATTCTTATGTCCAACTGAATTTTGTAAACCACGAAATAATGACTTTAATTTCTGCCTCTAAAGTGAGACATAATGACTTTAATATCTGCCTCTAAAGTGAGACATTTAAGAGAGAATATTATTACCTACATGTAAATTTTAACAATGTTTAGCTCTGAGAATTTAATTAAAAACTAAAGAATTACATATGATGAATTCAACAAAACCAATTAACACATTTTATTACACCTTCCAGAAACTGGAGCAACTGACATACTGTCTCTAAATAAAATCTTACAAAATTATAACAGTTAAATCAGGAACTTTCAAACCTATAAAGACTTTAAGCAAATCAAAGTATTTCAGCTCAAAAGTCTATTGTGATTCAACCAAAACTTACTATTCTTTTCCAGTGTCATCAATGCACAGCATAATTGAGAGAGGCTTTATGTTGTTGGGCTTTTCTTCTATCAGAGGCAGGAAAGGTCTCTTATGAGAGTTGTCTATCTTCTTCTCAAAGAATATTTGGGGTTTCTGAACACTGCGGGATGCAAGGAGAACAACGTTCTTCCCAGTAACAATGGAAGGTCCCTAGAAATTAGGAAAAAAATATCTATTTAAACAAAAAGTATTTTCATTTAATGTTCACAAAAGTAAAGAGGAAGAAAAAGCATAAAACATAATACAGTAGATGAGAGAAAATCACTTGATTCTCCCTTTTATAGTACTCACCTCAACCTTTTTCAGCCCGGAGGGATCAAGGATCTCTGCATCAGCATTCTTCCTCAGACCAGAGGCCTCATCAATATCTGAATTCTGAAAGTAACACATTCTTATGTATATCTGAAGATCAGTATTTCAAGATGTACTGTAAAAGCTAAAATTTATCCAGCAATACCATCTGCATCTTAAACTCTGCAACTACACAAATCAAAGCACCTTATCAGAATTGAATTATAAATCTAATTACATCAAACAATTCCAAAAATTCAAATTGCAAATATGCTTAAAAAAAGGAAAATAAAGCTTTAATAGCTACAAAATTTTCAATGGCTATCATAAAAACAGAAAAGTACAAATAATCTGACTTACAATCCTTTCAAAGAGTGCATCATTTCCCTCACGAACCATGTCAAACTGATCAAGTAATTTGTGCCGCGTTAGGCCAATTTTGATATCCTGGTGTTTGAATATATTGCTAATCCTGAAATAAAACAGGCCGATATAGAAGTGCAGAGGAGTGAAAACTGAACATGTTTAAAACAGAACTTCTTATGATCACAAACACTTCAATTCTACCATGAAGAAAGCATATGCAGTACAGTATTCTTCATTCCAAAATACCTGCCTTGGCAATAAATACTCTCATACATACTAGCAAAGTCAGCATACAAGCCAAGCAAGGGACATTTTCCTAACCTGATGCTGGAAATACTGTATAAAATTCAAAATGTGTAAGTTTACACAAACCCATACCCTTAAGAATTATAATGAACATGTGCAGTTCACCAATCAATACAATTACAGTGCAGTAGTTAAAATGAGAGATCTGAGTGTGACAAAAAATTTTCAATCATAAAAAGCCAAAACTATAGGGGATTTTTAAAAATTTCCCTAACTGTAGTATCTGCTACTGTATTTATTTCATAAAATGAAACTGTAAAACTATTGCACAGCTGGCAACTCAATTCCCTTTCTTTAATTGTTATTTCAGTCTCATTTACAAACAGAGCACTGACACATCACTTTTGCCCAATCATATAAAAACTACCGTAATGATTTCTACGAAATGAAAAATAAAATAATGCAGTATAGCAAATATATCTAACAAATAAATTAATCACTAATGGTAGTAAGATCACCAAAAACTCATTTTTAATGCTAACATACATAAACATAATACTGTACTCACAAAGACATCAAGCTGCCATTGACCTGTGCTATCGTACGCTCCACTCCTGAGTAGTCTCGATAATGATGCCATCCTGAAAGCTCACCACTAAGCTTCTGACAATTTCGGACACAGACCATGACATCCTAAAATAAAAATAGAACATGAACAATACTCTCCTTGGGAAGAAGCATCACATAATAAAGATGTTGATACCAGCTTTGCAAAATGAATAACACACTCCAACTAAAAAAAAGGTACCAGCACACGAAGAACCATAATGGAAGTGAGCTACACAAATAACAAAACTCATGGAAGACCATTCAACAGAAAATTCTTCAGATAATATAGTTATTAATGGTTATTACCAAAACTTTTGAAAGAACAGAAATGACCACCTTGCGCAATTCTTATTTTACCATCTAGGTTCCTGGAGTGCTGTTGATGTCTACACAGAACAATATTCCAACAATAATTCAATAAAACACCTGGAATATGGGGATTAAAAATGTAACCTTTATCTGTGTGTATACAAGAAAACCTCACAAGCAACGACAAAGTTCATGAAATTATTATTAAGTTTATGCAATTATTATACGATACACTTCAAGTGCTGAAAAAATTATTTATTGGTGTTAAGAGTAAGATCAGTTGCTTTACAACAACACTAAGAATCGCTATATACCAGTGTTACAAATGTAGCCTACTACCGAGAATCGTGGAAAGTATGCATAGACTAGTGGCAGATTACCAAATCAGCCTTTCAGTCTACTGACCAATTCATTCCAGATCTATGTCCCCCACTGGTGAGAGTTCATTTTCCATTAAAAAGAGCAAATACCTTAAACAAAAGTTGCAAAACCAGTTAAATAATTTCCAGTTACTCCCCCCTTACAGAAGCCCCAGTTTCCGAACACTAAGAAACCCAACATTACCATTAGATACATAAATAACTGCAATGAGTTAGGTTACTGCATTTCTGATGGAAATGAATATCAAATATGTCAGAAAAGCCACATTTCAGTTTTAGACTGAAGAGTCCAGAATGTGATAAATTTTAGCAGCTGAGTACTGTATATAATACAGCCCCATAAACTAAAGATGGTAAGTATCTTGGTAAAAGCTTTAGTATGATTATTGTATTAAGTATAATAATATTGAGTATAATAAGTAGACTTAAGAGCATAGAATAGAAAATCTGAGTTGTGATAATACAGTAAAATAGCCTAATACCAAAATGGGAGCCAGCTGAGAAAGACAGACACAGGCTCCACTAACAAAAAACCTAACCTTTCCTAGAATAGTGTGTCCTGACCTAACCAGACCTTACCTTCCTAACCTGACTCAGGACACAGTGCCCTGACCTGGCCGGAGGGGCTCTGTTCCCCTGGGCCCCCAGCCCAAAGTAACACTGAACATTGGAAACATGGACTGAGTTCCGCTCTGGGGTAGTGTTACAGCCTGCAACCAACATTCTTAAAACTACCTCCAATAAAACTCAAGACTATTACCACAGCCTGGTTCCCACCAGATGGCGACAGTAATAGCCTAGTCTTTTGTTTGTTTTTACAATCATCACCAAGGACCTTTACTAAACATGGTGCAAATTTTGCACGTAAATTGAGTTACCATACCAGAGGGGGTAGATCTAAGCGGTCCTGGTCGTTTCGGCCGTAAGTCACTTAGGCCATAACATCCAAAGCAATGTAAGAAGTTATGTTTATGGTATTCACCGTTATGTTTATGGTATTTAGCGTTTTTATTTTATGTTTTACGTAAATCCCCAAGGGGCTGGTACTAAACACGGTGCCCATTTTGCACATATATGTGCTTACAGCCTAAATGACTTACGGCCGAAACGACCGGAATGCGATCTAAGCAGTAGCTCCGAGGTGGCGATTTCCTTCTAACTTGACTTTTTCTAGTTTTTTGGTTGCTAATTATGGATTTATCTTCAATTTTTGTTGCATGAATGTAATTAACCTGTAATTAACCCCTGAAGTCCATCCAACAAGGGGTTTCCATACACGATCTTCACAAGACAGAGCACGGGTATGTCTGTTTGGAACGGTTCATATCCCGTCCGGCAAGTGCAATAACTTCTTAACATATGAGTATCCCCCCGGGCCAGTACTAAACACGGCGAAGGGACATTCCATCCCCCGATGCCAGTACTAAACACGGCAAAATGCATTTAACTCCCTCCTGTTGGCGAAAAAAACCCTCTAGTTTTTCCCCCTCCAGAGGGCGCCTCCTCAAAGTAAACATGTCCACTCCATTTCTGTTCTCCCCCACCCAAAACCCCAAATTCCCACGGTCCCCCTTTACTGCTGAGTAGAGTTAGGGGGCAAATAGCAGTTGGCCAACAACAAACAAACTCACCACCAGTATCAGAAGCCCTAAAAGTGTACAAAAAACCAGTTTCCAAGGTAAAAACAGGCGTGGAGCTAGTACTTAGAATTACCCCAGAGGGATACAGTGGTAGTCTTCAGTTTTACCCTAGCCTACATCCAAAGTGTAAATTACTTCAGTAATAACATCTGTTACGGCCCGTTAGCCATACTAACCTTTATGTAATCTTCCACAGTTTTGTTTACAAGGAAGACTTCCTTGCAGCTCCCGTTCACCCTGTCAGCTTCCATGATTGCAATTAAACAGCCTGCAATACGTCGTACAGGCTACAGGTAGGCACAGACTAGCCAGGGGTACCCATGCATGAGGTAACTTGACCTAGCCTAACGATTACGGGCAAGTTTGGGCAACTGGCTGTACTTTCCACTTCTGCCGGTATTAACTGCCTTTTATACGTTCGAGCTTCACCCTGAATTCATGGATGCGTCTCCATAAGTTTACAATAACCTAAAAACACTAAAGTAAGTTGACTAACAACGTGTTGTTTGTTTACAAAATCACTCTCAGGCTCTCAGCTCTTCTTCTTCTTCCTCAGAGTTCACAGTCCCGTCGACTCATTAAGACGTCTGATAATTTTTACTATTTCCTCTGCATGAACTTCGACGGCAAATGCCTTATTGAACTTCAGAATCAACAGTAGCAACTATTTATCTATTATTTTCTCAATATTACCTGCAGAATACGACACTATGGGGCAAACATAAAAGAAACATGTGCAGACATGAAGATGGGTGGTCAGCCTAAATGACTAAAAAATAACCCTACAAGTAAATGTAAATTACGAAGCTGAGTATAGAGTAAATTCATCAATGTACTTTTTTTGCCTCTTTCACACTATGCGTTTTTTTATCCGCACACGAGGCGGGCTCCGCACCACAGGTATAGCGGATTAAACCCGCCGATACTGCGGTCGCCGTATGGGAAAGATTGGGACGTTGTAAAGAACAGCAACCCCAGAGTACCTGAGGGTTGTTTATCTTAACAAGCTAATATTTGGGGTGGCTGATGTTAACAAGCTCATTCTGATACTGGCGGTGCATCTGCTTGTTGTCGGCCAAATGGAATGTCCCTTCGCCGTGTTCAGTACTGGGGGGTGGCTGATGTTAACAAGTTCATTCTAAGGATAGCCAATCTTTACATGGGTACTCTGGGGTTGCGGATCTTTACAACGTCCAAAGATTGTGAGTTAACCATTGTCAAAAATACATCTTTTTGGAAATGTATGGAGCAAAATCTTTTTCCTTTGCCCCATCCAAAACCACTGCCCGGTTCTCATGAACCATATGTTCCTCATGTTCTTTTAGGTAATGAAGCGTTTGGTCTGCATGCAAACCTAATGCGCCGTATGGAGGAAAACAGTTGTGTGAAAGAGAGAATCTTCAATTACCGCTCAAGTAGAGGGAGGAGATATGTTGAGTGTGCTTTTGGAATTTTAAGTAACAAATGGAGGATATTCCATCGCCCTCTCAATGTCTCTCCCCATCTTGCTATAAATGTTGTTAAGGCATGCTGTGTGTGCTTCACAATTTTGTAAGAGAACTTGATGGAATTAATTTTGAAAGTACATTAACAATAACTGGATTGGATGAACTTGAATATCCTACAGATGCACGGGCAGGATCAGCAGCAAATGATATCAGAAACGCGTTTGCTAATTTTTTCATGAGTGAAGAGGGAGCTTTGAGTTGGCAATATTCTAAAATATGAATGTGAGAAATTAAATGAATGTCTTTATAACTAGATTTGTGTATTAATTATACATTTTCCTAAATATCTTTGCAAAAACTGGTTTGCCACAATTAATATACTAAGAATGTTTGTAAACTGAGAAGTAAATACTTACCAAATTCATCCTTTTCTTTATCATCCAGACTCTCGAAATTCTCCCGTAACCCACAGCAAACTTCTTTCCAAGTCGATGTAACGGAACTCTGATATTTGTATTCTTCTAGGCTTTTGTCCCATAATACTAGTTTCATTTCTACTAATGAAATAAGTAACTCAATATCAATATTTTGTTCCATGTCTGTGTGTTTTTTATTCAACTCCACGAGAAGCACTGCAAGCCTGCTCGCCGCAAAAGAGGCGGAAAAAAATCGCGTGGTGTGAAGACGCGTATTGAACATGATACCCAACTGTCACCGCCAGCCGAACGGATCCGCGCAAAGCCAGTGGGGCACCGCTCATGCAAGGCGGTGCGCTCCGGCGAAAAATAACGCTCCGCTCTGGTGTGAAAGGCTTATAATCTATCAGTCGACTGATAAAGGCGGATCGGCACCGCTTGCGGCAGCGGAATAAAAACGCAGTGTCAGAAAATAGAATAACACATAACAGTGTTAAGTGGAGCGAAAATATTGCATTAGTTGTCTTCTCCCAGCATCCCACCAGAAAGATTAAGATTTACAAAAGTGACCAGTAGATTCTGCATTTACACAGATTGAATACCAAGAACATATAAATGAATAAAAAAAAGATGAAAAGATAAAAAAATATTGGGGTTGACCTATTTCCAATGGCAGTCATATTAGCAAGGGAAAAAATTTGTGAAGTTCCTGCGCTACACCGAAAATCTGAGAAACTTGAGATAAAGTTTTTTGTTTATTTTTACAATATAAATGTTAACAATTATAAATATTAATATTTGTCCAGGCTTAGTTTGTCTTTTGTTTCACGTCCTCCAATCTGGTCTTTATTTTGGACATGTCTATTATCAGGGAGATTGCTTAATATTTTATAAAAATGAAAACATACAATGTCCGTGATCCATGGCAATTTTGAAAGTGCATATATATATATATATATACATATACATATATATATATATATATAATATATATATATATATATATATATATATATATATATATATATATATATATATATATATATATATATAATATATATTAAATAAATAATGTAGGCCCAAAGGACATTGCCTTGATGACGTGAAAAGTAAGGGTGAACGGCGTAGTATGCATGTGAGGGTTCAACATGTTGCTGGTGAGCCTTCTGTGCAGGTGTACGATCCAGATAATGTGAAAGTTTTTTGCACAGAAGGCTTATCCGTGATTTAGCAGTTAAAAGTGTAAATGTGGTAATGACCACTACCTCGCTTTTATCCGGAGCTACTCCCGAATAGAGACAACAGCTCTCTCTCTCTCTCTCTCTCTCTCTCTCTCTCTCTCTCTATATATATATATATATATATATATATATATATATATATATATATATATATATATATATATATATGAGAGAGACAGAGAGAGGACCTCATTGAAACGGATGGTATCTAGCAGAAATATTTATTCAATAAAAACTTAACAAGCTTTTCAGGACTAACAGTCTTCATTGTCAAGTATCCGTCGAATGACCGGGCACGTGGTCCAGCTGTATTTATATGTGTGTGGGGGAGTGGATTAAAGAGATTATCCTCCTGTGCTGCCCCGCCCTAGTGACCTTAGCCTTTCTCTGCCCGTAATTCTTTCCAGGTGTGGATCTTCCATGTAGTTTCTTGTGTTTTTGCATTTCCTTTCTGTTGCAGAGTATATGATTTTTCTTGATAGGCTGTCTTCAAATCCGTTTCCAGTGTTGCCTGCTATTACATTGTTTGCGCATACTATGAAGGCATTCTCAACAGTCAGTCTGGCCATTTTGTTTGTGTTCCTGTCCAAAAAATTCATATTTTCCCAGTCTATTTTGTGGTCTTTTTCCCAACAATGCTTGGCGACTGCTGACATCTGACTATAGTGCATCATGTTTTGTAAGTGTTGTTTGCCTCGGTCTTTGCAAGATCTGCCGCTTTTGCCGAAGTAACGCTCTTCACATTCTAGACACGCTAAGACCACCCCCCTTTACCTCTTCCCCCTCTACCAACTTTTTGTTTCTGACTATTTTATTCCTAATGGTGTTTTTGTAACTGCGTATCAGTTTGAAATGATCTAGCCTACTGTTGATGGGTGTAATAGTGTTGTTGTCCGGGACTAATTGTTTTCTTCCGTCTAAAATGTTCTCACCTCCCCCCCCCCAAATTCCTATTGGGGCTGAACTTGGACTTGAAGGGCATGGGGAGTGTCTCTATTCATCCCAGCAATCTCAAAAACTATGGATTAGACTCTAATATCTGTCGTTTTTGACATTTTATATTTCACCCCTTCTCAACCCACCCCTTCCTATCAGGGCTGAATTTGGACTTGAAGGGCATCGGGAATGTCACTATTCATCTCAGCGACCTCGAAAACTGTGGATTAGACACTAATGTCTGTCGTTTTCGATTATTTTTACCTGTTATCCCCTCCCCACCCCTTCTCACCCTCCTTCCTACTGGGGCTGAACTTGGACTTAAAGGGCATTCGGGAGTGTCATTATTCTCCCCAGGGACCTTGAAAACTGTGGATTAGACACTACTATCTGTCGTTTTCGGTTATTTTTACATGTCACCAACCGCCTTACAGAAAACGACAGGTGTTAGTGTCTAATCCACAGTTTTCAAGGTCGCTGAGATGAATAGTGACACTCCCAATGCCCTTTAAGTCCAAGTTCAGCCCCGATATGGGGGGATGGGAAGGGGGTGACATGTAAAAATAACAGAAACAACAGATATTAGTGCCTATTCCATAGTTTTCGAGGTCCCTGAGAAGAATAGTGACACTCCCAATGCCCTTCAAGTCCAAGTTCAGCCATGGTAGGAAGGGGAGTTGAGAATGGGTGGGAAGGGGGTGGCATGTAAAAGTAACTGAAAACGACAGATATTAGTATCTAATCCATAGTTTTTGAGGTCGCTGAGATTAATACTGACACTCCTGTTGCACTTTGAGTCAGCTTCAGGCCCCCTTCCTATCAGGCTGAACTTGGCTGAAGGGCATCCCAGGAGTGGACTTTAAGGGCAATCATGGAGTAATATCTGTTGTTTTGTTTTATTTTTACATGTTCCCTATCTGGTCTTGACTTAAAGAGCATCCGGGGTATCACTATTCATCTCAGCGACCTTGAAAACTATGGATTAGACACTAATATCTGTCGTTTTCTGTAATTTTTACATTTCACCCCCTTCCCACACCCTAACCCTTTAGTGCCAGTGACGTCTTACCCCCACAGTGTTCTTTCCCAGATGGTAAGCCATATGTGTACCAAGTTTGGTTGAGATTGCTCAGTGCATTTCAGAGTATATGTGGAAAATACACACACACATACATCCATTTATATATATATATATATATATATATATATATATATATATATATATATATATATATATATATATATATATATATGTAGATATATAAATGGATGTATGTGTGTGTGTGTATGTATTTCCACATATATCTGAAATGCGATGTTCAAACTTCATTGCCTCTCAGTTATGTACAGATGCGCCCACAATAATATACTTGGTTAGCAAAGCGATATGTGTTTGTAAAATCATCTACAAACCTTAACAGAAGTATGAACGAAAGCTTTGAGTTCTCTGTACATTTTACAAATACATTTGTTTTGATGATCAGGTTGAAGGATTCCAAACAAAACCCATGATATATATATATATATATATATATATATATATATATATATATATATATATATATATATATATATATATATATATATATATATATATATATATATAGACAGACAGATAGATAGATAGATAGATAGATAGATAGATAGATAGATAGATAGATAGAATAAATTTGTGGCCTTTACCGATCATAAGTGATCTCACCTCTGGGGCATCCTCGCCAATAGAGCATCATGGAAGTGGGGGGTTTATTTTTACCAGGGGTGGGCCCTTCCCCATTCTCTTCTCTGTTAGCTAGCCAAGATCCTATTCCGTCTCAGCTTTTATGTAGAAAACAGATGAATCCTTTGCAGAGTCCCGAAACCAGTCATTTCGCAGCTCATTGTAGGAAACACGACTATCCTAGATGGAAAGGAATTACTCCTTGGCTGTAGGTAGAAAGCTTTCCACATCGCATTCACGAGAAATGCAGCGAATCCTGACGGTGTTCCTCGATGCCTGAGGTCCGAATGGGAAGATCCATTTCACATATTTTGCAGGCATTGAACTTAGGAGTTTTTACGCCACGCCAGAGGTTGCCACTGAAAAACATGTGAAATAGGTATCACTCTTCCCTAGGTCCCCACCAAGAGGTATCAGATGGCAGGAATGGGTACCCTAGGCAAAATTTCGAGTATTTGCCGCCAACTCCACCGATCGCTGCATCTCTGTGACACGGGGAAGCTTCCACCAGGACTGGCTTCCCAACGGCTTCGTCCTTCTTGTGTCTCCTACGTCGGCGTTGTCCTGGTTTGTTTCTCTGCAAAGTCATCATCATGTATTCGCAAAAAGCAGAGTCCTCTTCGCTCGCCGGCTAAAGTCTCCTTCTCCAGGTTTGAGACGTATTCGTGTCTCCTAATCGCTTCCTCGACCTTTTGGCGCAGATCCTTCTCTGTTCTTTCCAGAGCTTCTTCGATGTGTTCCTCTTCCTCTCAACTGAAGTCATCCGAGGATGGATGACTTCGAGTGAGCTGAACTGTCTCTTGGGTTATCCCAGGTTTTGTAATCTGCCACAAGTGACCCGTCTGGATTCTGTAGACGTTTTCGTCTCCGCTGGAGCTGCTTCTGCCTTCGGGAATTCTTGGGGACTGCTTGGGATGTCAGTCTCGTCGAGCAGATGGTAGAGATTTAGAGGAATTCTCCGTCACCTTTTCTAATTATATGTATACATGTATATGTAAAACCATGCGTAAATAGATATAGATCCTTCAGAAGCTGAAAATTCTTGAAGAAATTTCGCTGGAGCCAATCTTGTGAAAGTGCACGGGAGGTCGACGTGATATGTTTCATCACTCAACTTGATTTTACATGTGTGTTTGTGTTTATATAATGGTTCGTTTTCTAGTTTCCCTTTTTTTTTCCTAGAAGGAGATTTTTTGGAAATATGTTTTTATTTCATCACGAATTTCAGTGGTTACGATTTTTCAATAAAGAACTGAATGACTAATAAAGAATGATTTGGATTTAGACACAAACAGCGATATATATATATATATATATATATATATATATATATATATATATATATATATATATATATATATATATATATATATATGTATGTATATATATATATACATATATATATATATATGTATGTGTATGTATATATATATATATATATATATATATATATATATATATATATATATATATATATATATACTTGTTGACCAACCCGGCACTGCCCGGAAAATCTCTGAATGACATTCGATAAACTATCTCTACCTCTCTCTCCTCCCTAACATCCCCAAGTTTACCTGTCATTTCTTCTCAACTCCCCAGCCCTTCCTATCGGGGCTGAACTTGGACTTAAAGGGCATCGGGACTTTCACTATTCATATCAGCAACCTCAAAAACTATGGATTAGACACTAATATCTGTAGTTTTCGGTTATTTTTACATGTCACTACCTTCCCAACCCCCTTCCTATCGGGACTGAACTTGGACTTAAAGGGTGTCAGGAGTGTCACTTGTTTCTCAGCGACCTCAAAAACTTTGGATTAGACACTAATGTCTGTCGTTTTCGGTTATTCTTACATGTCACCCCCTTCCCTCCCCACCCTCCAATCAGGGCTGAACTTGGACTTAAAGGGCATCGGTAGTGTCACTATTCTTCTCACGAACCTCAAAAACTATGGATTAGAATCTTATATCTGTTGTTTTGGTTATTTTTGCATATCACCCACTTCCCAACCCCTGCCCTCCCTATCGGTGCTGAACTTGGACTTAAAGGGCATCGGGAGTGTTACTACTCATCTAAGCGACCTCGAAAACTATGGATTAGACACTAATATTTGTTGTTTTCTGTAAATTTTACATTTCACCCCCTTCCCACACACCCCACCCCCTTTGGTGCCAGTGATGTCTTACCCCCACATTGTTCTTTCCCAGATGGTAAGTCATAAGTATACCAAGTTTGGTTGAAATTGCCCAATGCATTTCAGAGTGTATGTGGAACATACACACACACACATTCATACATACATCTATTTTTATATATATAGATCAAGATGTCATCCACGCATCTTACCCATTTGATTGTGTTTAAGTTCCCTTTATTTAACTTACCCACCTCTTCCGTTGCAAACCATTCCATAAAAATGTTAGCCAAGATGTAATGGTCTTCGCCCCACTTAAACACATTGACGCCGAGGGCCGCTGACAACAATTTTATCAAAACGTCATGATCGAAGTCTCATGTGTAAACCCTTCCTCCATATTCTTTTTCATTACTTCCATCGTCTTCTTGACTGGTACGTTGGTAAACAGGGAAGT
This sequence comes from Macrobrachium rosenbergii, assembly GCF_040412425.1. NCBI lineage: Eukaryota > Metazoa > Arthropoda > Malacostraca > Decapoda > Palaemonidae > Macrobrachium > Macrobrachium rosenbergii. Next base: position 10,100,625 of record NC_089745.1, read on the forward strand.
TAAATCTAAGTTTGCAAATTTACATTCTTTTACGTTACTTTTGGATAATTCATCTATAAGGTTCATGTTATGTTTCAGATGCCCTTCAGATACTAAACCCACCCACTTTCCCATTGTGTTGGAAGAGATTTCTCCAGCTTCCTCTGCGGTGATCTCGTCGATGCCACGATCGGTCTAAGCGGGCACCCTTCCTTATGAATCTTTGGGCTATCATAAATATATGGGATCTCTGGGCTTTCCCCTGATATTATTCCATGTTCTAATTCTTTTCTTTTAGTTTTGTCCTGGATTTTAGTCAAAGCTTCCCTTATTTTTTTTTTATTAAAATTCCATTGTAACCCCCTTACGTCCGTTTTTTTTTACTGCAAGCCTCGTAGATGTTTTCATCATTTAACAATTGTTCTAACTTGTTTTCGTAATCTATGGTATGCATTACTAATACTGCAACCGTCCCCCCCCCCACCTTTGTCAGCCTTACAAATCTTTATGTCCTTGTATTTGCTTAGTCTATAACGGGCCTTGCGTAACCTCTCCAGAAAACACGAATCTGTTCAACTTAACCCCTGCCCACAATGCCCTCCTACAAAAAACAGCTTCCGCCCCATTTTTGCTTTTATCTAATTCCCTTAAGCCTCTACACATTTCACCGGCAATTCTGTGACCCAAGACCTCTTTCTTCTTCCGGGTCTAAGGGCACTTCTACCGAGGCCTTCTCTGAGATCCCAAAGTCACTTTCCTCCAACGAGACAAATAAACGAATTGCCACTGTTTAGTTAAACTATTCTTTGGTTTCGTTCATATTATTGAGCTGCAACAGAGTTATCTTGAGCAAGAATGCTGTTGAAATCACCGGCAGCTCTTGTACTTCAAATCAATACCAGTCATCCTACTGATTAACTTGTTGCCAGGGTGTAAACAAAAAGATTCACTTCGAATATTGGTTGTTATCTGAATGCAGGTCATTCTAAAATATTTATATAATAAAGTTTGTAACTTTAATTAAATCTCCCGTTCTTATGACACTCTGCAATTATACTTCTTGTTGTTTTGTCAAAGGTAGCTCCATTAGGAAATACCTCCTAAATTTCACGTAAATTTTAAGATGGTAAAAATATTTTCCAGTTATATGTATCCAGACATACTGACTTTCCAGGTTACAAGTAAGAGAAGATGGAACAAGAACTCATTTCTTCTGGTACTGTGTAATCTGCAACTTCCTTGATAGACACAGCACCTTGGATCTTAATTTTCTCTTAAAAAAAAAAAATAAAGGAAACCACAGGCAAGGTCTTCTATCACTTGGCTGAATCGGAATTTCTGAGACTTATTGTCCGATTCTTCGGTGGCTGTTTTCCTACAGTGTGTGTGTGTGTGTGTGTGCTTGTACGAGTGTATGTCTGTCTTACGAAATTCAGTGCACTGGCTATGCAACTGTTTCACTCTATGCCTAGTACAGGTAATATATAATGCCTTTCACGTTACTCCTTTATAGTGACCATTTTCTTTAGAAGCTTGAATTTCAAGTCAAGGGCCCCTGTGGGCTTGTTCCATATGAACAGGTTTCATCTTCTGAATAATAATAATAATAATAATAATAATAATAATAATAATAATAATAATAATAATTCGATGTTACTTCTGCATATTAGGAGACAACCTATTGGGGGTCTGAGTCTTAACGATCAGTTACAGAATGCCAAGTTGCCACCTCATCTCAGACAACTACGAAGGAAATCCAGATAATGTTGCGTAATATGCTTGCAAGTGTTACTCATGTTCGCTCACATACGTTCGCCAAACCCGTTTTTGCTAACGACAGCACAGCAACGTATAGACCTCTGATGCAAAGGAGAAAATTATTCATGTTTATTTACAGACCCGAAGCTTCAATTTGGTTGCTGCAGTTAGATTTTATTAAAGTTTAACCATCGTGGGATCCAATGGTCTTTGTGGCATTCAGAAGAACACTCGAAACTCTTAAAGAGTTATCGAACTGAATTCAGGGCATTTATCATCACCCTTTGCGATGTCAACTGGATCTAACACGGCAACAGAAAACGGGTGTGTGTCCAGGACTGAAATGAAAGCACAAGAAGCAAAAATTTATGTTAAACGACTAAATGATCCGATTTCCACCAAAGTCTTGTTAGTCCAAACGATCTGAACACCAAGAGACCGAATAAACTGATTATATACTCAGTGACTCAGTGAGTACAGAGAAAGGCAGAAAATACATTAATCTGAATACGTAATCAGACGGGCTGAGGCAACAGTTCACAGAGAACTCTTGTGACTGATGTAACCAATTTAAACAATCCAATTCACACATATATATATATATATATATAAACTGATATATGCATCAGAGCGACTTTGTGCACACAGATAAAGGATTGGCAAAGTTACGCCCTGAAGCCCAAGAAGAAGAAGAAGAAGAAGAAGAAGAAGAAGAAGAAGAAGAAGAAGAAAGCACAGATGTAATACTTCAACAGTACCTCCTGGAAAAGATGTATCCTTCCCCTACCACGAGCCTAACAAATACACACCACCCCACAGCCACCCCACCCCAGCAAACACCAAGGAGATGCATCACAAACGCGTGGTTTTTCTGACGTCATTTAGCGGGAAGACTCGGAACTCTCCTGACGTACGGGAAAGTAAAAAATGATTTCCTATACGTTTGAGGATGTGTACTTTGTCTCTCTCTCTCTTCATCTGACTAGTTTCAGGCTGGACGTTGTGAGATAAACTTCAAGAAACAGGAGAGGCGGATGATATCAGGACACGGCGTTCGAGAAGCCTTGTTAACTTGGTGAGGCATTCGTAGTGATGTTGAGAGAAGTGAATATTCATTTTGTTGTGCGGGGGAAGTGAACACGAGACTACTAAGTCAGACATTGTTTTAGTCGTTAAGTAAGTTGATAAGTTATTTATATATATATATATATATATATATATATATATATATATATATATATATATATATATATATATATGAGAGAGAGAGAGAGAGAGAGAGAGAGAGAGAGAGAGAGAGAGAGAAACGTTTGACACACCGTTTGATGCGACCAATGGCTTCAGAAACATAAGAAAAAGATTTAACTAACAAATTATATATGTGTATTTATATACATTATATATATATATATATATATATATATATATATATATATATATACTCTTAAATCTATGTTCATCCGAAAATATTGCACCAATATAGAATAACTAATGACTAATACCTACTTACTGTTAAACCTGATGGCCTTGTGCCAGCGCTCTCTCTTGCTCCTTAAGTAGACAAGAAGCTCGTTGTAAATGTAAGTGAATGTAATGACATAAAAAAGGAAAAAGAGAGAGAGAGAGAGAGAGAGAGAGAGAGAGAGAGAGAGAGAGAGAGAGAGAGAGAGAGCGCCAACAACGCGATTGTAATATGCGTGCTCGCGTGTTCCTTATGATAAATGATAAGAGAGAGTTAGGCTTAAATTAGTATCAAGGTTGGTTTCTTTATTCATATCTGATTCCGTACGACTTTGATCTTGGTTTGTAGATAATGCGTCACATTGAGGCCTGAGAGACAATGGAGTAATAATTTTTTTTATTTATTTGTATATCACTTTTATTTATCGGTTTCTATATTCATTTGTTTAATATTTTCCTATGTTAGCCTGCTAGTCTGTCTCTCTCTCTCTCTCTCTCTCTCTCTCTCTCTCTCTCTCTCACCAAAGTTAAATTTAGATACCAAATACCCTGGGGCATCGCGTGACGTTGCCGTTAACCCGGAAAATAGGGTGATGACGTCATAACGATGACGCATCGGAAGGGAGACAAAAATGTATTAACCTTGTCTTTCGTTATGGAGGAAATTGTTGCCGGGATTTCCTCAAGGTGAGACGTGGTTAGGAGATGCGTTTCGAGTTTTGAATACCTGTTAATAATAATAATAATAATAATAATAATAATAATAATAATAATAATAATAATAATAATAATAATAGCGTAAAGTATCGGCCATTTATAGGCTGAAGAAGTGTTGATAACATTAATGACAGTATTAGTGGGTAAATCAGCGTGAATTTATAGTCTGAACACGTGCTCACAATATAATATATTAATAATAATAGTCTAAGTAGTGTAACGTAGCGTGGTTTTTTAATTTGAAGACGTGTTAATAATATTAACAAGTTTTAGCAGTGTAAAGTAGCGTGGATTTATAGTTTGGACATTCTAATATTATTATTAATAAGAGCTTTAGTAGCGTGAAGTAGCGTCTGTTTATAATATGAACACGTGTTAATAATATCAATAATAGTCTTAGTAGCGTTAAGTAGCGTGGATTTATAATTTGAACATTCTAATATTATTAATAAGAGTTTTAGTAGCGTGAAGTAGCGTCGATTTATAATTTGAACGTGTTAATAATATCAATAATAGTCTTAGTAGCGTCAAGTAACGTGGATTTATAGACTCAACACGTGTTAATAATATCAACATTAGTCCTATCAACCATAAAATGGCCCGGATTTGTAGTTTTATGTGTTTAACTGGCGAGAAGACTTCGAAAATTTTCAGTTTTCACTGTGCAACTTCTCCTCGATACAATCTTGCTAAAAGTTGCGGGAATGTATTGACTCGATGTGATACTTCGCCTGAACACTCTATGCGGTATTGACTCAGTCTAATTTAACTGTGAACTTCGTACGCACTAACTTTCTGAGCGCAACGCGCTAACGGTTTGTTGTGAGTTTAAGGATTATCCACTAACTTTGTCTTATTTGAAAAATCTATAAAAAAAATTATATAAGAATAGCAATCAATGTAAGGAAAACGGGAAACAGAAAAGTAGGGGAAAGAGAAGCAAGTGCTTTTTTGTTTATACGCGTAGCTTACGCGACGCCCAGTGTTTTCCTACATTATGTCTGGCCTAGTTTACGTTTCACCAAGATAGATTTAGATCCGACCCGGTGGTCAAACGTTCGCTGTTGATTCTGGGGCGAGTTCAAAAAACGGAGTCATAATGACACCTGTCTCAACACCTGCAGTGTTACATCAGTGTTCTAAAGATATCCACGTCAGTAAATGATATAAACTTTGACTAGGTCTAGGTCTATTGTGTGTCATACGCTAACTGACGAACACATCTGGGCCCACATCCTCTTGTCAGGGTCGACGATTCAAAAAACAGACGATAATAAAAAGAAATTTAAAGAGAACTGAAGCCTCAACACGTCTTTGTAATGCAATTCCTTCCGTAACGTGACGCAATATTTCTGTTAGTTAGCGGTACGACCGATTGGTTGTTTGTGTTCTAAGATTGGCTTGACAACGTTAGCGATCGCCACCGACACGGAACTTTTTGGGTTTATTCCCTTATAATCAATTTGCTTTTGTTGATGTAAACAGTGAATTTTGTACCTAACAGTTTACTCGACTGAAGTTGGTCGCACTTTGTGTATAGGTGGGACGGCCATGGGACTAGCAACTTCATCCCGAAACTATACGAACTTAAAGGATAACACTTCCCGGAACCACCCCCCAAAAAGGAGGAAAATATTTGACGGTTCATAACATTATCATATTTCCAATCTCCATTGCAGTCATTTCCATTGTCAATATCATCCGCTCAGACTTCATAATAACTTCATATAATATATATTTCCTTGTTTGGAGTTTTGATCATTTTCAATCGCTTTAGTAAAATATTTTCAGCTTACGTACATAATATAAATCCTCCATACATTTTCGCTTTACATTTAATATAATTCCTCTGTATATTTTCGCCTTACAATCAATATAATTCCTCCGTATATTTTCGCCTTACATTTGATATAATTCCTCCGTATATTTTCGCCTTACATTTAATATAATTCCTCCGTATATTTTTGCCTTTTAATATAATTCCTCTGCATATTTTCGCCTACATCTAATATGATTCCTCTGTATATTTTCGCCTTACAGTTAATAACATTCCTTTGTATATTTTCGCCTTACAGTTAATAAAATTCCTCTGTATATTTTCGCCTTGCATTTAATATAATTCCTTGTATTTAATATAATTCCTCTGTATATTTTCGCCTTACAGTTAATATAATTCCACTGTGTATTATCGTCTTATATTTTGTATAATTCTTTTGTATATTTTCTCCTTACATTTAAAATACCTCGTTTCTAATTTCGCATTATATTTAATATAATTCTTCTGTATATTTTCGACTTACATTTAATGTAACTCCCCTGTGACTATTTATATATCTCTGTAGTCAACGTGTTTTCCTCCAAGAAATTCTCCATTGGCCAACTTCCTTATCCTCCTGAACAGATAAATAACATTTCCGTTCAGCTCTTCCCATTCATGCGTCATGTATTAATCATGCGAGGGAGGTGTGTTACGGACTCAAGGACACCAAGCGAAGTGTAATTGCATAATTACGTAATCAAAGACCCACGACTATAAATGGGACTATTATAACATTATTCTGAACTGGGAGGATGATTGATTCTGCTAACAGGTTTCGAGAAACCATTAAGCGAGGCAGTTTTGTTTTCAAGCCACGAGCAGACATTGTTACGAGCGATATCACGACTCCTCACTTTCCTAGAAGCAAGTGAGTTATAGGGGTGTTTAGGTCAATCACCCAGAGTGGTACGTAGCTTTAATGGTATAGCAGTCCTAATGTGAAACAGCACAGTTTGTCGTTTTCATGTTGTGTGGTGTCTTGATGTTCAGTGAGTTATCTATGTCGTTTCGAAGTCCAGATCCTAAAGAAAACAGAAAGAAGATGAAGAGGCCGCGAGCCGTGGGACCAGCTGTGTCTAGGTAAGGTCACAAGGAGTCATCTGGTCATTAAACTACGTGCAGGTCTTGATTGTCAGTCACTAACTGTTATTAAAATGCTTATTTCCTGAGAAAGGAGTTAGACTGTTAGAGGGCTATGTTCAGAACATGATTTTCAGAGACTCTGACTGTAAGATTCTCAGAAGGGAGTCGAGATAGGAAGCCATGAGACTATGCGTATGACTGTTGACTAACTGGGAAGAATTTTCCGCGTCTCTCTCTCTCTCTCTCTCTCTCTCTCTCTCTCTCTCTCTCTCTCTCTCTCTCTCTCCCCGGCCACTTACCCCTCACCCACTACCTCGTACACAGGTGTCACTACCTCGTACACAGGTGTGAGTAAAAATAATCGATAAATGAAAAACGTACCTTTTAGACATTCTAAAAAAAAATAAATAAAACTCGTACCATGATTTTTTGCCTTTCTTGCAACACGGTAGTATTGCAAGCGTATGTTATCTTATTGCAATTTTGTATGCGTATTCGTCAGCTATACTTCTCGACAGACTGCATTTTATCCAGTCTGAAGGAAAGGTCGGAAAAAACCTTTATAAAAGGATTTACGAATGTCTTTATGCACACGGGACACTTTAGCATATGGTCAGTCGTTCAGCGCACTTATTTCAATTTCTTTATTTTATCTAACAATAGATTGAAGGTGAGATTGTTTTAAATGTCTTATAATATATAATATATATATATATATATATATATATATATATATATATACATATTCTATATGTACAAGTGCCGAAATATATGGTTGCAACGTTTAAATAGTGTTTTATTGTTTCATATATATATAGTTTCGAAAGCATATTTACGCATGCAAAGATAATTTTTCGTGTATTTTTTATTGAAAAACAGTATTATTATTATTATTATTATTAATGATTGTCTTTTTTTCTCAATGAAAGCCCCACTATAAATATCATACTTGAAAGCAATTTTTTCACACTGGTTTGTACCGAAAACAATATTATTATTATTATTATTATTATTATTATTATTATTATTATTATTATTATTATTATTATTATTAGCAATGATTGTCTCTTTTTTTTCTCAATCATATTCAGCCCACACTATAAATATCATACAAACAAACGCGTGTACGTATACGGTGTATAATGAAAATGCAAGGAATCAATAAACATTCATACATATCGTAGTGTGATACTTGTCTGCACCGGCAACTCTCTTCAAAAAAATACTCATTAGATAACTAAAGCTACAGGCGGTACTGCCAGCGTTAAGGACGCCTAAGCTTCCTATTCTAGTCATTTCTGTTAACAGTAAACATTCCAAAGATGATAGAATGATATATGATTGCATAAATCGTTGAAACAGTTTAATATGGCAAAATACACCGCCTCTGAAATCGTGCCGTGCCTAGGTTTAAATTTTTCCTGGGGAACTCTCGGTCTATTCGGTGCTTTAAATGGCGAAGAGGGGGTGGGAGTGATTGACTTCTAGTACTATTCACCGTTACTATTTGTAAGACTAATGCGTGCTATCGGGTGCGGCGTTATATTCTGGGAGCGACTGATGAATTACTGGGAACCATGTGCATTTTCATTATACACTGTATACATACACGCATTTGTCTGTGTGATATTTATAGTGTAGGCTGAATATGATTGAAAGAAAAACCAACAATATCACTGGTAATAATAATAATATTAATTTCTTTGATTCACATCAGGATCGAACCCAGGTTTTTCAACTGAAGACCTGGGTTCGATCCTGATGTGAGTCAGTAATTTATTTCTGTTCCACACGTGATTGTGTGTTGATTATTTCTACAATAATAATAATAATAATAATAATAATAATAATAATAATAATAATAATAATAATTGTACTGTTTTTGGTACAAACCAATTGGAAAAACATTGCTTTCAACAGAATTTCAAGTACTGAGGAACATTAAATTCTTTCTAATAATTAATGAGAATAATTAATGAGACCACCACACTCAAAGCATTCAAAGAGAACCATTGCACTTTAAGTTTGTACAGAGATCTACCACATTTCACTTTCTGAGAACCATTAATGAGATCGACTTACTGATCACTTTCCTGAGAACCATTACATCTTGAGTAATTACGGAGAATTACAAACTGTTAAGAAGTCAATTTTGAGGAACACAATGTTTTATCGCTTGCTATTTCCGGATCAGTGGGAAACGGAAAACAACATCGTACTATCTGAACGAATTTTATTACTGGTGCTTGCTTTCGTTCGCTGAACTAAAGAGAATCAGGTTAGTGGGTTTTTACGTCTGTCTATTTTATTTCTTTCCTATTCCGAAGGACGAAATCTTACTCGAGATTTTGCAATGAGGAAACTGAGAGTCATGAAATGATTACGTTACCGTTTTCAAACGCGGCAACAAAAAGTTCCCTTTAATATCGTATACTTTAACGTTTTGCATAAGTAAAGGAAAAATAATTAATGAATCATTATACTGCATGAGTAATCCTATAATTATTCTAGCGGACTACGAATGCATCTGTGGTTTCTGTTTCTGAAGAAAAGGAAAGAAGAAGAGAATTGTAGGGATTCGCCGAATATCAAGAGCTTTGCGAAGCTGCTGCTACTTATTGGGCAACGCCAGATGCCAAGGGCATCACGAGCAGGACGGGGAAGAAGGCAGTCAGGATCGAGAAGAATGAGAGAGAGAGAGAGAGAGAGAGAGAGAGAGAGAGAGAGAGAGAGAGAGAGAGAGAGATTCTTAGAAAATAAAGAAAACAGTTTTAACGAAGGAAGGCATGCACTATTCTTGGTCTAAATGGCGCGGAACGGGAGCTTTCACAGAAGATGTCAAACGGCTTCAGAGTACGTGAAAAGCATCCTTTGTTTTCTGAGTAAATGCGAGTTGTTTTGGTCTGCCCAGAAAGACTGACTGCCAAGGGGAGAGAAAGAGCGGACACTGGCTTGGAGAAGAAGAGGGGGTTTGGGGGTGATACGTAAAGGGGTTGAGTTGTAAAGATGGGGATGGGGAGGGTGGGGAGGAGCAGCCAGGGTGCTGCGGATTGCAAGGATATTTCACCAAGGGGGTCTCTCAGTTGAAGACCAGAGGGCTAAGTAGGTGCTCTGGTCCTTAATGGTGAATGTGCAATTGGTGAGGTTTCCCTGTAAATGACAATTCACTCAAGAGAAAAAATTTTGTTTATGAGTCTAAGCATCATAAGCTCGGCGCAGCCATAGTACCATAGTATCCGCGTCTGCTAAGCTCATCATCTTACAGGGGCCAAGGACGGTGTTCATGAACTTGCCTAAAGAAGTGAAAAACAAAACGCCCTGGAGTATTCATTCGTAAAGATACGACTTTTCCGCAATGATAAAGAGGCGAAGAACGGGATGTCAGTGAATAATTAGTGAGCCCCCGGGGGATAACACTCTCCCGCTTGTTAACCTGTTCCAAGCTTGCCTCCAGCTTGTTCCACCAGTAAGCTCTGTTGCTGTGGTGATGTTCTACTTCAGGATCAGAGTGCTTGTTGAAAGGCGTCATTACACTTCTAATTCCAAGGATATCATACGCAGCTTCACGTATATTTTATTAGTAAAACTAATAAAACGTTTGGAAAAGCATCATCATTTGTATACGTGAGGATGCGTCGCCGAGAATCTCAGTGTTGTGTTGATATAAAGTGCAAAACGTTCGTTAGTTATGTGTATTACCTGATACTTTCCTCTTTTTTTGGGTAGGAAGAAACAGTGGGATTTTTGGCCCAGGGCATGGACACCGTAGCCACCACGCCAAGGTCATCGCATTCTTACCTTTATACCTGGACAAGTGGATATACCCACTCAGACGCGCGAGAGAAAGATGAAGGAGGGAAAGAAATAAATAGGATATATATATATATATATATATATATATATATATATATATATATATATATATATATATATATATATATATATCTTATAGACACATTCAACCAAACGGAAAGAAAGAAAAACAATATAACTAAGAAGAAAATGCCAAAGGCATACCTGACGATTTTACTACCTCCGGAGTGACCAGGCTGACAGAGATTTAGGGACGCAGAAAATTTTCTGGGTTGGCGGTGGCTGACTGCCTGACTAGCATTGATTGTTTATTTTTTTTATCTGTATTGACGTATGCTCATTTGTTTACACAAACACACATTATATATATATATATATATATATATATATATAATATATATATATATATATATATATATATATATATATATATATATATATATATATATATATATATACATATATATATATATAAATGACAAAACAATGGTATATATGAATTATAATCACTTTTTTAATTCATTTACCACATTACACTCCTGGTTTACCCCGGTCAAAACCTCTTAGAGCATAAGATGATATATATATATATATATATATATATATATATATATATATATATATATATATATATATATCCCACGGTGGCTCCAGTGAAAAGACAACTCAATGGTCTCTGTGAAATTTATATTTAACTGTGTCCCCCATTCAAAAACCCCTCCAGAGCATAAGCTGATCCATACACCCACATGCCCATCTAATCCCTATACACATACACACACACACACACTATGCCACTACCCTCTTCCTTGCATCTACTTTAGTGATTCCTGAATATTAGGGCCCTTCCTTTTTACAACCTTTTTCTTGTTTTGCTAGGTCTTCCTGTCACCTGAATTATACACTTTTCATAAGTCTACGGCCGTTAATTCTCCCCACATAACCAAACCATCTAAAAATGATCTGAAAAAACCTTTCATTTATATTAATCCTTTTAACCAGTTCTATGTATCTCCAAATTTCTAACTCTACTGGTTCATCTTAAACCGCACAGTCTTTGTAACAAACTCAATAGTTTTAACCTTTCTCTGTATCATTTGCATTCAACAACAACACTTCACTTCCATTTAAGAAAGTTGGCTCAACAATCTCTTCATACATTCCTAACTAGGCTTGAACAGACAACTCAAATCTCTTCATAGTCTTTTGCACACACCCAGCCACCTTTCTTGCTTACTTAATCCAGGACTCACATCTTTCATCTTATAACCATCCATTATGTTTACCCTTAAATGCTTATGATGATCAACCATTTTCATTTTCCCCTATGCATACTGACATTCATTGCTTCATCTTCCCAGCTTCAGTTTACCTTCAGACTCACACTTGCTTAAATTTATTCTCAACTTTATCCTCTAAAAATTACTTTCAGACTTGTTTACTAGTATCTGCAGTTTCTCCTCACTACCCAATCAGCACTGTATCATCTGCAAACATCAACAATTCAACATCCCTCTCGTGAATGTATATTTTTTTTTCGGGCAACTTTGCGCCTAAATATGCTGTCCTTTCTTTGATTTTTTGCATCAGTCCAACCATAAAGATACTGAACAGCCATGGAGACAGAGGCCACCTTTGTCACTAAACCTTTTCAGCATCAAACCAGGCACTCTCCCACCTAAATATTCTCAAACATTTCACTTCCACCATAAAAGATTTTAACCAGCCTCAACAATCTACCTTCTATACCTTATATTTCAAACACCCTCCATTATATTCTCAACACAATCCAAATGATCTCTTTACTGATTCTCCCATAACCTTCTCCTAAGCCCATACAGCTTAGTCCTTTACTTTCAATTGAAATTTTCACACAACTGTTTCATATTAAACGTTGGATCCACAAGCCCTCTTCCTTGTTTAAACCAACACTGTTCTTCCCCTATCAGTCCATCTGTAATCTGATTTACTTTTTAAATGAAGATCTTCTCATACACCTTCCCTGAAATAGTAAGTAAAGTTTTGCAGCTATAATTTTTAGTCACCGTCGTAAGCTAACAATTATTCATGTCATTTGTATCCATTGCTTTCTATGTATCAAGCAGTCAAATCTTTACACAGACACACACACACACAATATATATATATATATATATATATATATATATATATATATATATATATATATATATATATATAATATATATATATATATATATATATATATATATATATATATATATATATATATATGTGTGTGTGTGTGTGTGTGTGTGTGTTTTGTGTGTGTGTGTGTGTGTGTGTAACATCTACTTTGAAGGAAAAATACATGACGATTATTTTCTTGAATTTCAGAAATAAAAAACAAAACAACGACCTGTGATCTCACGTGTGCCAAATCTTATCTCCAAGTGATACCACCGAGTGCCCGTTCTTCTAAGCAAAAGATCAGACTATACTTGAGAAAGGTGCCAAGTTAGAAACGGGATCCTAAAATAAATAAATAAATAAAAACAAGCCTCGGAAGAGTGATCGTCAAAAATTAAGAAAAAGAAAAATCAGAAAACGTAAACAAACACCTTTAAAATCCTCGAGGACACTTGAGCATCGACGCTTCTTCTTCTTCTTCTCCTTCTGCCAATTTGGAAAAGGTCTTGACTTTCAACTTCGCATCATCTTATAATTACATCTCAAACTCCTCCTCCTCCTCCTCCTCCTCCTCTTCTTCTCCTCCTCCTCCTTCTTCTTCTTCTTGCGTAATCATTCGTTAAGATGGCTGGGGATACCATCGACGAACTCAGCGAGAAGAAACACACAGAACACGACGACAAGACATGTCGGTGTTACAAGCACCTCGAAAACAAGGGCCCAAACGCCCCCAAGCAGGATGACATCGAAGGCGCCTCCCTTCAGAAGTCCACCTACTACACCAGGGTCGCCACAGAGGTGAGTAAGATTGGTCTAAAGTGAATTTCTGAAGTATTTTTTCGCTTAGTTGGCGATTAGGTAAGTATGATTGGTCTAAAGTGAAATATTTAATTTTGTTTTCTTATTTGGAGAATCATTACTGATCAAATGCATGCATGAGCAGTACTGTAAGCATAAAAATTACTTTACCATATGAACATCAATGAAGAGAGTCAATACTTATCAAACGCATGCATAAGCAATAATGTATGCATGAAAATGGCCATATCTTATGCACATAAATCAATAAAATACATGCATATAATTATTCACGTTCATAAATGTTCTCCTCATGGATTTTCCATGTAGGAAAAAAATCCATGTTTAGTGATCACTCAGTTTCATATACTTTTTGGGAGTAAATAAAAAAATATAAGCAAACAAATAATCATTTTCATACATTCTTGATTTTGCCTATGAATAACAGTACATGCATAACAATCAATTTTCCATCCATTTCGCCTTGATTTGACGGTTGAGTGTGAATGGTATATGCAAAACAAAAATAACTTTCAACAAAATAAATTTTTCATACATTCTATTTCCCTTTTTGCTGTGTGTTGACACTCGTAATAATATGATGATCACATACCGTATTACCGTTTCTAACCTTTCCTAGTGTTTTTAATTCATCTACCATCATCATCATCATCATCACCATCATCATCATCTCTGTCTCAGTTCCTCATTGGAGGGGTGGGTAGAGCTCTCGGCTAGCATGCTGTTGTCCCAGCGTTCGACTCTCCGAGCGGCCAGTGAAGAATTAGAGGAATTTATTTCTGGTGATAGAAATTCATTTCTCGTCATAATGTGGTTCGGATTCCACAATAAGCTGTAGGTCCCGTCGCTAGGTAACCAGTTGGTTCTTGGCCACGTAAAATAAATCTAATCCTTTGGGCCAGCCCTAGGAGAGCTGTTAACCAGCTCATTAACTTTTTAACTTCATCTCTCTCTCTCTCTCTCTCTCTCTCTCTCTCTCTCTCTCTCTCTCTCTCTCTCTCTCTATATATATATATATATATATATATATATATATATATATATATATATATATATATATATATATATATATATATATATGTATATATATTGTTGAAAAATGACGTTGAACAAAGACAAGAAGGCATCTTCGCCTACTCAGGGATAGGCTGGGTATTTAAAAAAAAAGTAACGTCTTAGTTAGCATTAGGGGCCTAACACCATAGGGAGGGTTCACCAAGTAACCTCTAGTAAAGGTGGTCTTAAGCTTCTTTTTCCCCTATTCTATGTATCGGCGATGTTTGTCCAAATTTCAGACTGCCCCAAGGCATTAGGCATGCCGATGCGACAAACACTCCAACCGAAAGAGGTCAGAAAGAGAGCCAGGAGGTCACGCGAGGCACACGCGTGTGTATAACTAATTCTTTGTACTTGCCCTCTTACTGTTTCACTGATATTAGTGAGCCAACGGCTATTTCCAAGACTTCCGATAGTCAGTTGCATGCGCAGCGACCTACGTCAATGTTAAGTTTGAAATTTGCCAAATTTTCGTCGACTCGCTGATATCTCTTTCTGTATTTCCAGTTCCTTTGTTTTCCCTCTTCGCCACCATCTACGATTGGTATGACCAATTTACATTTATGAAGTCTAGTGTAAGAATAATTAATATTGCTTAGCGACATTCAACTATTCCCGTGCAGTAATTAAGAATTAGGGAAGGTTATGTACATAATTTTCAGCATTCAGGCAGCCTTTTGTCTCAATCCCATTGTTCGGAAGAGAATTAGCCTTCAATAATACAACTGTGTATGATATCTCACATACTTCGTTGCATTATAACTCTACTTTGAGCAAAGGGAAAATTGACTGTGTCCGACTAAGAAAGTTCATGTAATTTCTCTATAACTACACATTCTTTCTTTGTTGGGACCAACTGGAAGTAAAGGGGTTTTTCCATGTGTTACAGGGTAACCCTTTATCCCTTGTATTGTGTTTCCCCGGCTGGCAGCCTTATTTAATTAAGTAATTGTCTGTCTTTGAGGTTAACGATAACTTTAACTGACAGGTCACGTGGGTCATTAGCAACTCAGGGCCTCATAAATTACATTAATTAGTTAATAAACTCATCAGCCAACCCCATAACAATAACAATATGTATATATATATATATATATATATATATATATATATATATATATATATATACAATATATATATATATATATATATATCGTTGACAACACCACAAAGAGAGGCCAAGCGCTGTACTAAGTTATTCATTCTATTCATTCGAGGATATGGGGACTTTTTTGCCTTGTCCTTTTATCTGAAAGGAATCTGAAACAAAATATAGGGAAAAGCTGGTAAGACAGCAGTTGACCTTACAAAGCTGCCTCACCAATGGTATTCTAAATATAAATCAGACACCAAGTCCGAACAGGAAGTTGGGGTCGATTACAGGATTAACAGAACATTGGAGACTGATGCAAGCAGGAGCGAGTCTCAGTGAGATGTGAAAACTAATGGAAAAAGAAGAGAGAGAGAGAGAGAGAGAGAGAGAGAGAATCACCACCACAAATAGCATTTAAGTCTCATCATGATGATTAACTGTTGGTGAGTATGTGTTATGTCAGCACATAATAAAAAAAATTACTGAGCAACTAACTACACGAATATGGCTGCATTAGCATATTGTTTTATGTGTATAACAAGAACTGTATACGATTAATGGGGTAGACAACTGACGCTTACTGTATATTTTTTAAGTACTTAACTGATGAAAACAAATTAAGCGAATGCGAGTATGAGGCACCTCAACAGTCACAATAATAACAAACGTAATAATAATCGTAATTAGACCGAATACAGATAGTAATGATAACGGCAGTGACTAAATACTGTTATAAAACAAACCAGAAACCAGTATAAAATCTGAAGGAGCTGTCGCTTGACAATATTTACACAAGGAATCAAGGAAGATACAGCTGTTATGAACGTATCCATTTAGTCACGACCAAAACCCCAGCTGACGTGAGATGTTTAGCAACCAAACGATTCCTCGAACGAAACGGGCCAGCCAGTGACAGAGGACGAAAGTTGAGGAGACAAAACAGTGTTGCCATAGCAATGGTAGTACTGTAGTAGAGGGGATTAGCCGTTGCAACGGCTCACGTATCAGATGACATCTTCGCCTTGTTTATGGAGCGGATGAGAGGAATGATTGTAGGGGGAATGGAACCGAGTGTGTGAACCATCGAGAGGGAATGAGTGGGCACTGTAAACTCGCTTAATTACGCGGCTGGCTTTCGGGCCTCATTATGACTCATTGCCGCGAGTACCATCAAGAGAGCAGAGTTTTTTTGCACGTTTTGGTAGACAATTTCTCTCGAGTAGGGATGTAGCTTATCTTATACTTTTGGCTTTTAGGCCTCATTTGTATCCGTTACCGCTTGCATCAGAACGCTAAATTTTGTGACAAGTTTTTTTTTTTTTTAACTCATTTTACAATGAAGGAGCATTATAAGCATATGTTCAATCCTCGATTACATGCATTGTAACGATTCTAAGAATTCCGTATTAGAACTGGCCACATTATGTTAAATTATATCGTGACATTTTCACAGAGTCTTTAATATAAGGACGAAAAACTTGACTATTGTACCGACAATTTACACCAACAACAAAAACAACTACCTTAACAACAACATGAATAATAATAATAATAATTAATAATAATAATAATGTGTAATAAAAATCCACAATTATCTATTACTATGTAAAACATACAAAGACTTTCGAACACATGAACGGCATTCCTCATGAGTGCTAGCGTACAGATTGTTTTTCACAAAATTGTGAATCTCTTAGCAATAACAATAACAATAATACGCAGTAGACTTCTGGTTCGGCGTAAACCCATTAAACCGACGTTAATCAAATATAATGATAAATTTTCCATTACTTAAAGAAAATACAAAATAGAAAACGTACACAATGATTCGTACACAAGACATTTACTCGAAAACAAAGTGATAGAGAACAACTGCTGTGAGAGAGAGCAAGATGTCTTTGATAATTAGTCTTGCAAGGCCGCCACGGAGTTCGTCTTTCTTTTAACGAGGCACAGATGAATGATTACATAATATACGCAGACTTACGCGTGCGCGCCCACACATTGTATAATTATACATATATATATATATATATATATATATATATATATATATATATATATAATATATATATATATACATACATATACATATATATATATATATATATATATATATATATATATATATATATATATATATAGAGAGAGAGAGAGAGAGAGAGAGAGAGAGAGAGAGAGAGAGAGAGAGAGAGAGAGAGATTGTAACTTAGGTTTATTTTACGCAACTATAAAGTCAATTTCTCGAGCAAGTGTTTTAGAGAGAGAGAGAGAGAGAGAGAGAGAGAGAGAGAGAGAGAGAGAGAGAGAGAGAGAGATTGTAACTTAGGTTTATTTTACGTAACTATAAAGTCAATTTCCCCTCGTGCAAGTGTTTTAGAGAGAGAGAGAGAGAGAGAGAGAGAGAGAGAGAGAGAGAGAGAGAGAGAGAGAGAGAGAGAGAGAAATACTGTAATGTACTCTCAAACCACTTCAACTCATATCTAGCTATTGATTCCTTGCAAACGCTCCTTCATATCTCTTTGTTGACAGTTTATTTACAACCTAAATATTTAATGTGAAGGTCAGGTGCTTGCTTTCACTTCTGTGCACTCTAAAGCAAAATTAGCCTTCGCGCAAAATGGTGCTTTAACTATAGATTAAGTGATATACATTCAGAATTAAATTAAGTATACCTTAGAGAACGATATATAAATACACACCTTTATATTTATATATATGCATATTATATTTATATATATATAAATATATGTATATTTGGTACTAATACAAGCATGATTCTTCTATATTCAGAAATATTAGGCTACCAATATCGTTCAGTATCGTATTCACTGTGCCTAGAGAAAAATTTACATCCAAGGGAAACTATAATTGATAAGTGCTTCTGCGCCGGCCGGGATTCGAACCGACGCTTAGTTCAGAAACAATGACACACACACACACGCACACACACACACACACACATATATACAGTATATATACAAATATATATATTATATAAATATGGGTGTGTCTCCTTTTTCAGTTTATTTTCAGGTTAAAATTATTACACCAACAACTCATTCATTATTATTATTATTATTATTATTATACAAAAATGCCCTTAACTCGCAAAGCAAGCGTCCAAAGCACGCGACGCCCTCAAGCAGAGAAATCACAAACCACAAGACCGTAACAAACAAACGCAGCCCACTCAACAAGCAATTAAACGCACAAACAGGACGCAAAAAGGCATATACTTCAACGAATAAAATACAATAGCGCTTGCAAGCGCTCTTGTGCCAAGCAATTCGAAGCTTGGTCATTGAAACACTCACAGAGGCCCAGCTTGTGAAGTGGGTTTTTAAAAGTCACGTTTTTCGCGCTGAGTCATTCTCAACAGGGAGGGAAATTACGATCTCACGTTTCCCCTGCGGAATATATACCCCTTGGGAGGGTAGCGCCGTCAGTGCACCTCACGCGGTGCGCTGTAGGCATTACTTGAGGTTTCTTTGCGTAGCGTCCCTTCGGGCCCTAGCCGCAACCCTTTTCATTCTTTTTCCTGTACCTCCGTTCATATTCTCTTTCTTCCATCCTACTTTCCCAGCCCTTCCCCTAACAATTGTTTCACAGTGTAACTGCGAGGCTTCCCTCCTGTTACGCCTCTCAAACCTTTTTGCTGTCAGTTTCCGTTTCAGCGCTGAATGACCTCACAGGTCCCAGCGCCTGGCCTTTGGCTTAAATACTATATTCTGCTCTGCGAAATATATAAAGGCCGAAGAAGGTTATATTTCAGTACTGAATTGACGTGGGATGATGTGGTGTTTTGTGTGGTGTTGTTAGTTGAGGGAGGATGGTCGCAGTTGAAGTAGGAAAGGGGTTATGAGGCTAGGTATTCATGTGAAAGAGGAGGCAATCCTTCTATGGAATTTATTGTAAATATATATATATATATATATATATATATATATATATATATATATATATATATATATATATATATATATATATATATATATATATATATATATATATATATGTATATAAATACATACATATATATGTGTGTCTATACATACGCATACTAGCATACACATGTAGAGGCCATATTTATACACACATATACAAGGGTATCCAAGTTCTATCGTAGATGAGGTTAGTTAATTAAGTAGTCCTTAAAACACATTGTACCCCTGGTGACTTAATGAGTTAATTAGACACTTGATGATACTGCAGATGGTTGCAGTCATGTTACTATATCTCTATTTCCACGCCATGGATTCTACTCCTGCCTCTGTTTTCCCCGATTCTTAAAACACCCCACTTCCGAGAGAAGTAGTAAGTAACAATCCTCTTCCCACTTCTCATATGATTTGTTTCCCTCTAGCCTGGGCT
Source organism: Macrobrachium rosenbergii (assembly GCF_040412425.1). Taxonomy (NCBI): domain Eukaryota; kingdom Metazoa; phylum Arthropoda; class Malacostraca; order Decapoda; family Palaemonidae; genus Macrobrachium; species Macrobrachium rosenbergii. The sequence continues at coordinate 10,120,745 of NC_089745.1, forward strand.
ACATTGGGCATCCCGGTTCAGCCATCACGTGGTCATGGCATTTAAAAAGACAGTGCAACTGAAACAGGTGGCGCTTTGGAACTTGCTTCCTCCCGCTGTGCTTTTATTCTTACCATTTCGAAAAGTGTCTCTTGAATTGAACTGCATTTAACTGAATATAGAATTTAGGCCAA
>NC_089745.1:10130917-10155917 GCF_040412425.1 Macrobrachium rosenbergii
TAAATTAACCAACTCTTTTCATATAAAACTGTACATAGAAACGTATCTATTTGATGTGTTTTATGTACAGACTTTTTATACAAAAGTTTGATATTGATTTTTACTTAAAAATATTTTCGTGATGTTTTTATGCACAGTTCAATATAAAGCCCAATAAATATAACAAACAAATACAAGTTCGAGTCTATCTAACAATCATCGTCGAGATATCACGTCTAGTGTGAAAACGGAGCCGTTTCAAAGCCAAATCCCTAATACTACTACTACTAGTATACTACCACCTCATGAGCTTTCCCAACGCCACCTCTTCATTTCTTTTCTTGGTTACGTCATTCTTTGCGTTAACAATTCATTCGTCGTTCCATTTACTCATTCCCATCGTTCATTATTCCACTCGTTTATCTACTTTCCTCATTACAGTATTTCCCCCGTAGGTGGTAGTGCCGTCAGTGCACCTCATGCGGTGTACTGTAGGCATTACTTAAGGTTCTTTGCAACGTCCCTTCGGCCCCTAGCTGCAACCCCTTTCGTTCCTTTTACTGTACCTCCTTTCATATTCTCTTTCTTCCATCTTACTTTCCACCCTCTCCTAACAACTGATTTATAGTGCAACTGCGGAGTTTTCCTCCTGTCAGACCTCTCATACCTTTTATAGTCAAATTCTGTTTCAGCGCTGAATGACCTCATAGGTCTCAGTGTTTGGCCTTTGGCCTAATTTCTATATCCAATCCAGCTCAATTAAAGTATTTCGTTTCTCTCGTGATCAGTTTACTTTTCCCATTCATCCGTTTGTCTCGTTCATTTACCGCGCTCGTTACTCAGTTTAAACACTCGTGTGTATGTATATATATATATATATATATATATATATATATATATATATATATATATATATATAATCTTCTTTCTTCTTCTTCTTTTTTTTTAACGTGCTTTTATTCCCATTTTTGTATGGGGTAATGCACGATGCCTTCATTTGAAGGACTTTTGATTTGGCTTTTGGGTAGACCTGTGGTCCGATCGGCTGCCCTGCCTGACATCGCTTAGACCCCGGCACGTATGTTTCCTGTATCATACCATATATATATAGAGTATATAGTATATATATATTATATATATACATCCGGCAGAATATATTATATTTATATATATACTGTATATATATATATATATATATATATATATATATATATATTGCTAAATATTTTAAAAACCATCAGTAAGAACACATCCATCGCTACTGTCCTCGCCATTTTCAACCTGAGAGAATTTCCTTAATCCTTAGAATGACATTTCTGGCTATTTCACACATTACCCTAACCAATTTCAACCTTACTACCTTGACCTACCCAAACTACATCCAAAAAGGTTTCCAGTCTACTTACCTCACGATGTCGTGACGCAAGCTTTGGTAACCATAAATCAGTCAATCAATCTTCCCATTTCAGTACAGCACTCAGCGCATGGTGAAGCCTGGTTCGCGCCCCGCGAAGAAGGGATTCACCACCCTGAGGGACGAGTGCCTGAAGGCCAACAGACTCTTCGAGGACCCCGAGTTCCCGCCTAACGACTACTCCATCAACTTCGACGGCGTCACCAGGAGGTCCTACGTCTGGAAGAGGCCCCATGTGAGTGTCCTGTGCGATTATTTTCTTTTAGGGGGGTTGTTTGCAAAGATTTTGTTTGGTAGTTAATGATTTTTTTTTTTTTTAACAATTGTCTGTTCTGCTTTCCTAGATGTTGGAGGTTAAACCTGACTATACGTTGTCATTCAAGCGTTGGGTAATTTTTGAACTCATGGTTGCAACTTTAGTAAAATCCAATTTGATAATAATAATAATAATAATAATAATACTAATAATAATAATAATATAGTGTTCGTGACATCGGTAGACTTAGTAAAAGAAAAACCAGGCACTGATTTACATGTCATTTTAACCACCTCTTGTCGGCCCCGAGAAATGAAAAAGAAATATATAATCAAACATCTTGAACGGACCTTTTAACCTGGTGTGAGCGGCAGTATGTCAAAATAAATTCAGGGAAGCCATAAGAAAACGTACGATAATTTAGAGATAAACTATGAAGACGAACAGCAGTGATATGATGATAAGAAATAGGTCACGAGCCATGAAGTACATGTATTTGCAGTTGGCAACTGAACTGTAATTGTAGTAGTAGTAATCGTGGTGATATGCCTCTGTAACGGCTCGTCCGACTGCATTCCAAAAATTCTCCGTGAAAATAAACACAAGGGCAAGAGGTCTAAACAAGAGTACAAAGTGCTCAAGGTTCTCGAAGAGCGAAGTGAATTCAAGCAAATCTGACCAGATTTCCAACAGCTTAACCCAGTTCCTTCTTATAATTTGTAACATTCTTGTGGAGTTCTTGTTCCTGCCGTCTTCACGCAGTAGCCGCTAGCTCAAAGGGTGCTCCTTGCAAGCGCGTCCCAAATTCGTTCGGGTAAAGATATCGTAACTGTCAAAACATTTGTCTTTCACTTCAGTTGTCTTGTATTTTACTTTGTTTTCATTATAACAATCTCTAGTTTATTTACCTTAAACTGTTTCTATTTATGCAATTTTTCATTTGATTTTTCATTATTTAGCTCATTTGTTTTTATTTGTACTAAAGAAATTTAATGATGTTATTTTTAAAATATATGGTTCACTGTTTTCTTTGTCTACTAGAGAAACCGTATTTATCGATTGATTTTAATCTCAGTCTTCATCGTTTCTTTATTTAACTCCTCCACTTTAATGCACCAGATAACAAACTGTAATTTTCACCTGATATTTTTCTTCTACCATCAGGAATTAGTCAAAGATGCGCATCTCTTTGTGGAAGGTGCCAGTCGTTTCGACATTCAGCAAGGTGAACTGGGTAAGCATTTCCTTACCACTAGTGTTGTCATGCCAGTTTTATTAGTCATAAATCAATCAATCCTTACCACTAAGTTGTTGCTAAATAGAGCTGGCCTTATGCCAGCATGGGCTATTTGTCTTAAAAGCAGCCAGGAAAAAGGATAAGGGGTCTTTCTTTGTTGATTTTCAGGTTCATAATGGCACACTTCTGCACGGGACCAGCAGTTAAGCGAACATTTCACTTTTTAAGACCTCTTGGTCTCCTAAGCTTGGATCTCGGCCTTTATCGTTATCTTAGAATCTAGGAGAACCACCTTTGATCTTAAATCTTTGAAGTTTATTTTGCTCTAAGCTGACCACGCCAGTGCGGCTTCAGTGCACCGTAAAGATTCAATTATTTCAATCCAAGTAAATACTTCACTAATCCTTGATCGGTAGGTGCTCCCTGAGAAATAGTTTCTCAAGCAGTTGTGAACTTATTTTTCTTCTTCTTCTCCCTAGGTGACTGTTGGCTTTTGGCCGCTATTTCAAATCTCACCTTGAACCCTCGGCTGTTCCACGTGGTGGTTCCAAGGGACCAGAGTCTTAACAACTATTATGCAGGGATATTCCACTTCAGGTGAGCATTCTCTGAATATGACTTTGGAAGCAAAAAGTAGGTGGGCCAAGAAAATGTTGAGCCAACTCTCCCTTACGGAAGCGAGTGCTGAATGCGAATGACAGGGGAAATATGATGCTGTTGAGATGAACGGTTTGAGCAGCACATGTGGAATTGTAAGAGGGTGAAAATGTGAGAAAAGTTTAATGATGAAAAATCATTATGGCTTGTTCCAGTAGAAAGAATGTAGGATGAAAGGCTGGCTAAAGTGCACTGGTGCGTGTATTGGGCTGGTCAACCCTGCATACTGACCATCATACTAAACAGTTCAAATTTCCATATGTATGTATATATACTACATTTATACATATATATATGTATATATATGTGTGTGTATTGCACACACATATATATACATATATTATATGTATATACATATATATATATATATATATATATATATATATATGTATATATATATATATATTAGTATATATATATATATATATATATATATATATATATATATAAATAAATATATATATATATATATATATATATATATATATATATTAAGAAATCACAAAAAGTAAGCGTAATGATTTTGTTTATTAGCTAAACCACTTGGAAGGATCAAAATGAAGCAACAGAGTGCCAAGTACTTTCGTGTATTTTAACACGTCTTGGGGGACAACGTAATACAGAGCTCAAAACGAGTGAGCAAGAAAGCTCTCACAAAAGCAAAGTGAAGAAAAAAAAATTAAAATATGTACAATTAGGCCATTACCAACAGAAACAATGTTCGTCCAGATCACTTAACTACTTAGCACCCAAACAGGTCAACACTAGGAAAGGAATTGCCTAACGACCGCATTATATGCAGAAATGAATGATAAAAAGCTGTGTGTGTGTATGTGTGCGAGCGTGCGTGTGTATGCATACATACATATATACATACTGTACATACACGTTAGCTATACTAGTTACATAAACTCATAATATTTTTCCTACTTTTTTTTGTACGCTCTCCAGTAATTATAGTAGGAAAATGTACATTGCAATCAAATGTTCATTTCAACGCAAGTCAATACGCAAACAGTCGTTTTTAAAAGATTTCAGTTACCGTCCGCTTTATTTGGGACCCCTCCGTTTTCCTTAAATATTTACGTCGAATTCTTTCGCCCAGATTCTGTGCGTGCATCCCTTCGGACGATTCTTTGCCAAATTGTTTTGTTTTGCTCAGAGCTGAATAACTAAATAGATGCTGTTTCTCTTATTTTTCGATGGAGCAATTCAATATCTATTAGAAATCTATTTATAAGGACATATAAAAAATATATATTTTCGAATCATCAAACACCAAGCACTACAGTAAATGAAAAAAAATTTATCATGACGTCGACATTTTGATATGAACATATTCTGCTGTTATTAAAACGAATTGGTTCCTATACAGGTTCTGGCAATATGGCAAATGGCAAGATGTGATCATTGACGACATGCTGCCCACATACTACGACCAGCTCGTCTTTATGCACTCCAAGACCAAGAACGAGTTCTGGTGTGCCCTTCTCGAGAAAGCATATGCCAAGTAAGTACCCCATTTTTTGTATATGCCCTTTTTTTTTAACGTCGACTTGCTATAACCTATGCTTGAAGGACCCGTAAAAACTGGTCAAATATGTTTCCATTGTTACAAAGTTTAAAGACATTAACTGATAATATTAATAATTTTGGGGTAGTATTAAGCTACTTCCTAACAAAATCCATCAAGAGATTTATTTTGTTGTAGCACAATTAGCGGATTTTTTTTTTTTTGTAACAATTAGTTGGCATTTTTTTCTGTACAGAGAAAGCATACAACAATCTAGCTCCCTTTTAGTGTCTAATGATAAAGCTTTTTTGCAGATTGTTTTACAATTATTCCTATATAGTTTTTTATTATTATTTTTGTGACTTGAGTTCTTGTGGGATATTATTTTAGCATTTAGTATCCATTAAAAATTAAGTATCACATTTTTAAACCAAGTAATTCAAGAATACCGCAGTTGACCAACAAAAGCGACACGGTTTGGATCAAATGAGGAACGGTTGAGGGTATTTTAAAAATGGTGTCGTTAAAGAACGCAAATATACATCTAAAACTCTTGGTTCTCTTGGTTTTTTATTTGATTACTGGTCGACCAAAAACTATTTCCAGTGGTTTACCGGCATTTTTTGGTAATGTCAGTTACTTGTTACTGTTCAACACATCTGGCTTCTGCATATTTTTAAATTACTGTTCAATGCAGTCACTTCTTTCCTTGCCTAAAACCTAAATTTTTCCAACTGTTAACATTGTAGCTTGTCTGTTTGTCCCTCGTTGTAGGTACAAGTCCCTCGTTTTTCTTTCCATAATCATATGCCACTTACCGCAAAATGGGATAAATGTTATAAGAATCCCAACACCCTTACCTAACCTAACCTAACACGATAACTCACCACCTTACCTCCCTTACATCTTAACGTTAATGATAGCCTAACCTAACTCAGCCTAGGGTACGGTGCCCTAACCGGAAGACGTTTTACCCTCCATTCAACCCATCATCAAACAGTGGTTTACTCTAAATCCTTACCTCACTTTTGGATGGTCAAAAGTCTCATGTCCTCTGAAGACTGCTTCCATTGCCTAATTTGTATGTAAACAAACAACTCTTGACGTCCAGTATAGCCAATGTTTTCAACCTACATACGTATTATTTACCTTCTGTCTGTTCCCTCGTATTGGAATTTAGCTGCAGGGTGAATTATTAAAAGTTCTGGGAAAGATTTTGTGACTCCGCTTATCACTTTGATAAAATTCAGTCAATCTCTCAAGAAAGCGACGTAGGGTATACGATCACACACAAGGAAGCCATGATAGAACTGAAGAAACTTCGGACAGTCGAACTGTGTATACGACAGTACGAGATACGGTTATAATGCTATGCCGTAAAGTACGAAATGGGTCGCTTTTAATGTGTTAGCTCCCTGCAAATTATAGATATAATTACGTGGATCAAACTTCGAAGTGAGATGCAACTATTACGTGTCGCAAACATATTAGCTAATGCAGACTTCAATTTGACCGTAATTTTTGTATCTATTTGTATCTCCACCTCTCTCTCTCTCTCACACATAATTACAGGTCGATGCAGGTTATAACATTATATTATATATATATATATATATATATATATATATATATATATATATATACATAAAACTTGTATGCATTCAACAAGCATGCATCATAATTATGTCCGACAACCCGACATGTATATCTCTCGCCTTATGCAACCAAACTTCTTACCCCATCAGGTTATACGGCTGCTACGAAGCCCTCAGAGGAGGCAACATCAACGAGAGCATGGTTGATCTGACGGGGGGCGTGGTCGAGATGATTGACCTGAGGAATCCGCCCAATAATCTGTTCAGCGTCATGAGGAAGGCCTACAGGCGCGGAGCTCTCATGGGTTGTGCCATTGAGGTAACCTGCCTTAATTTATTTTAATATTTTCCATTTTGCCATCCAATAAAGGTTATTATTTAATGGGTTTATCAATGAACTATTAGAAAATTCATACCCGAAGGGAGTTGTGGTTATGAAGTACCATATTTTAAGGGATTTTTTTTTAGACTGAATTGAAAAAAGAATGGTAGCCTATGCTTTGTACAGTAGTTGATGAGGTTAGGTTTTTGGCTATTACCTAAAAATTACAAGGTTTTTCCCTTGATGAAATGTTCAATAAACTATTGCTATAACTAACTTATCAAATCAGACATCTACATTTCTAATGGCTGACCCACGGGAGAAATTCTTGAATGTGTCATTAATCATGAACTTACTTTGAGGATAAGAAAAATTCTAGCATTCTTTCACAGACTAAGACTTGAAAATAAACCAGCAAGATCCTAAAATTCTTTAACGGGACTACAGTAAAGAAGAATATATCTAAAACATGTAAACTCATTCTTACCAGTATACAAGATAACTTCTAAAATGTGTTCATCGGTCATTTTTCAGCCTCAGAATCCCAACATTCAAACTGAAGCCGTTCTGACCAACGGCCTTATAGTACGACACGCTTACTCCGTGACTCGCGTCACTTGTGTCGACATTGCATCCGCTGCTCCCAAAGCGAAGGTAAGGTATTCTGTCGCCTACTCTATGGCACCTTATTTTCATTGAGGTTGTTTGTGTTTTTGGTTTTGGGTTTTCACTATGAGTTAACTATTTCCAAATTGGTAAGCTGTTTGAATAGCTTTTATTTTTACTCATTTTCTTCAGCTACTTAACCTTGTGTGTAAATTTGCTGCCTTTTATTTATTTTTGTAGTGGAAGGTTTTGTTGGTTGGATATTTGTTTTTTTTTCCTACTATTGCACGACCTCGCATGCGCTCAGCTCCTTATACCTCCAATTATTATTGATTATAACTACACTTAACATTTTCCTCAATACGACACTCGCTGTACTCATCAAAATTTTTTTCTTGCGCATCTTTCCAGTTACTTACATTTTAGCTTTAATTTGATTTTCCTTGTTTAAAAACTACACGATCCAACGGTTTTTTTGGTTCCTAAACACCAAAGATGTTATGAAGGCAACTTACAGAAATATATTGCATGCTTATTTTTTTAGTATCTAAATTGGAATCAGTACATACGCAGGACGTACATTCATGTAGTGTAAGTTTGTACATTTTGTTATTAACTTGAGTGGGAGTTATTTTTACTTAATCCAGGGACTGTATCGTTTAAACTCCCTTTGTTTTCACACAATAAGGTCTAATCATTCTTTATCAAAAATGTTTTCAGCTCTTGTTTGTTTACCATTTTATTGTCACTTACTTGACTATTCCCTCTCTCCCACCTCTTGTTGATAGCCTTAGCTTTCGTTACCTTCATTAATCAGTCAGTCCTGTGGCATCTCGCTGATAAGAGCAAGAGCCCGTGCTGGGGTAAGGCCAGGTTTAACCTAACAAAAACAACGACCGGTAGCCCCCATTGTTCCTTAGGAAAACTGTTGTTCTTCCTTGCTTGAAGTTGTTTTGTGTTTTCGTTGCTTTTCCCCTGAAAGACAATAACCTCTTTGTCCGCAGGCCCCTTGCAGCAACGGCCCTGTCGACGGCGGAGATCTCCAGAACGCCTTTGGGAGCTTCTTAAAGCCCCTCATGGGTATGATTAGCCCCACGGGGGCCGAAAAGGCTCCCAGGAGTGTCCCTGCGCTGGGTCCCACCCTCGCCAACATTACAAATTTCAACATTAACTTGGCGTTCCCGGATGTAAGTACGCTTCGAAACGACTGGAAAGACTTGTAGGGGATTTTTTATTCTTTTTCTTTCGGTGTAAAAGATACTAACCTTGAAGTAAATCTAGAAATACCAGAATAACTTCTTTTAATCGTCAGCATTTTTATATTATTCGCAAAAACAAAAATAACTAGTTATCTAAATCACTTTAGAAACCATAATAAAAGATAGTATTTTATTTTTGAAGTGTTCTGTAGTATAGGTATAGTACAATTATAACCATGTGCTGTATAATAAATATAATTAAAACCAAATGAAAGTATAATAATAACATTATTGTATTTACTTACATTTCATAGTGAGAGCAAATTTTGACAATACTGTACACTGCACCAGTAAACTAAGGCATATCCCACACGAAAGTCCTAAAGGATATTGAATTGTCTCCCCACCTTCTTGAAAAGTTACAGAACTGGTAAATGAAAACTAAAATCGATCTTTGTCGCAAACAGGGCAAGGCAGAGTTGGTCCGCCTCCACAACCCCTGGGGGAACGAGGCCGAGTGGACGGGTTCCTGGAGCGACAAATCCCCGGAATGGGGAACAATCGCCCCCGAGGACAGAGAAAGGTTGGGCCTCACCTTCGATGATGATGGGGAGTTCTGGATGAGTTTCCTGGTAAGGCTGAGGTGTTTCTGTCGAGTGGTTCCTCTTAGGTAAAGTCGAGTGAAATATTACCTTCCAATTGTTAAAAGTTTCTGGCCACATAGGCGGTTAGTGCCGTCAGTGTACCTTATGCAGTGCAATGTAAGCATTACTTCAGGTTCTTTGCAGAGTCCCTTAGGCCGCTAGCTGCATCCCATTTTATTCTTTTTGCCGTACGTCCGTCCATTTCTCTTAATTCCATTTTTCTTTCCACACTCTCCTAACAATTGCTTCATAGTGTAGCTGTAAGGTTTTCCTCTCTCTACACCCTTGAAACCTTTTTACTTTCAATTTCCCTTTCAGTGCTGAATGACAGGTCCTAGCGACTGGCATTTGGCCTAAATTTCACATTCCATTCCAATTCTTAGAGTCCCATCCTCCATAAGAGAAGGATACACATAGCTGAACAGCCTCTCTGAAATCCATCATATCATTGCTCATATTATGCAAAGCTTTTACGATGGATATGCAAAGATACTAGAACTGTAGGAGTCATCTGCATTTCAGCCATAAATATATACAAATTATTGTTAGAATTTGGGTCGAAAATGGTCAACATGTCAGGGAGCCATTTGCGTTTCAGCTGAAATGCAGGAAATCTGAAAATCTATTCTACAACAATCTTATTGGGGTTTTTGGTTGTTGGATTGCCAATGTTGTTGTTATTATTATTATTATTATTATTATTATTATTATTATTATTATTATTATTATTATTATTCAAAGAGCTGATTTGCAAGAACTGCTTTGCGTTTCAGTTAAAAAATATAAATGGAAAAACCAATTCTTCTACAGGATTTCATCAGGAATTTCACCACCGTGGAAATCTGTGACGTGACTCCCGAGGTGTTTGACTTGGGAGACGAGGACGAAGAATCCAACACAGCCGAGAATATCCTGAAGAGGTGGCAGATGGTTATGTACGAAGGGGCGTGGGTGTCCCACCACTCCGCAGGTGGCTGCAGGAATTTCATTGGTAAGGAAGGCACAACAGCATTAGCCCCCTAGAGGGGTTAGTGCTGTCAGTGCACCTCAAGGGGAGCACTGTAGGCATTACTAAAGGTTCTTTGCAGTGTCCCTTCAGCCCCTAGCTGCAACTTCTTTCATTCTATTTACTGGACCTCCTTTCATATTCTCTCTCTTCCATCTTGTTATCCACTGTATCCTAGCAATGATTTCATAGTGCAACTGCGAGGTTTTCCTCCTGTTACACCTTTCAAACCTACCTACTCTCGGTTCCCTTTCTAGCGCTGAATGACTTCATAGGTCCCAGTGCTTGGCCTTTGGCCTAAACTCTGTAGTATTCCTATCGAATAGCATTAGCGACCCTGCTTAATTTATGTCATATCTCAACGTAACGGACCGCTGCTTAGCGGACTTCTGTATCTATCAGCTACCACATTGTTTATTTGTTCCTATGCAACCATTTTAAAGGTCACAGATTTTTTTAAGTCTCTTAAATTGAATTAAATCTCTTAAATTGAATGTTAAGTGTAAAATAAATGTTATTTTAGGGCAGTAATATTTGTGGAGCTGCTGTATAGTTTAAAATAACTAGAAAATATTCAAGGGCAGGTCGTATTATAGCAAATTTATGAAAATTTTTGGGGCTAGTGACCTCACCTGATGATAACAATCTTCTCCTGCTGTTGTTTATGGAAATGAATTTCTTTGTTATTACGGAGTACTCAAAATGTACTAAGAGGTGCCGACTTAATTTATTAATAAATACTGTATTATAATGTGGACCATATGAAATAATTGTTGTATGTGCCTTCTTTCACGCAAAAATCTGTAATTTTGACCGATTTTGTTTAAAGAAAATTAACTTCATTGTAATATCTATCACTCAAATATATCCTAGTATCTAACTAAATTAATTTATAAATGAATATCACATTCAGGTCTGTAAAAACAAAAAAAAACTGCAACATAAAAGCCCTGAGTGATCGTTCTAATTCTCACCTATTTTGTTTCTCCAGATACTTTTATAACAAACCCCCAATACACGGTTGTGCTGGAGGATCCTGACGAAGATGACGACGATGACCTTTGCACCATCGTCATCTCCATCATGCAGAAGAACGTCCGTCAGCTCAAGCGATACGGAGCAGATTACAATCCTATTGGTTTCACTGTGTACAAGGCAAGTGGATTAGTTTTACCCCTTGCTTCACTGTTCAGTTTGCAAGGTTCTCTCGTAGGCACGGGCAAGCAACTTCATCTCAATAGCCAGTGCTAAGGCACTTGCAGTAGGCCTTAGTATTCTAGTCTGAGTGACTGAGAGTCAAAAGGAGGCCCAAGAAGCTGACAGAATGTGTGTGTGTGTGTGTGTGTGTGTGTGTGTGTGTGTTTCAAGCCCTTTGTAATCTTAGTACAGTACATGGTAACTTAATAGGAATTCAGTGAGGTTACGAAAGGTTACAGGGGTTGCAGAGGTTACAAAAACAGAGAGATAGAGAGAAGTGTGTGCAAGATTTTGTGCTTGACTGGCCTCTGTATATATATAGCTCAAAAACTCAAGGTATTCATCCAGATAACCAAAAGGGTATCTTGGAATCTTAACCAAAACCCCACCCACCAGTCTCTGTTGAGTTCAAACCAGAAACTACAGTATGACCTGACAACACAAAAAAAAAAAGGCACAGGTACAGTACATAACCAACTTTCAGATTGCAAGTGCTTGAAATACGCTTCATCTGAAAGGTAGACACTGGGCAGTACAAAATGATTGTTCTTTACAACAAAACAAAATTATTCAGACTATTTAGATACTTAATTTTGACAAGTATTACAACAATTTGGCAGTTATGTAGTTGGTTTTATAATACGGACCTATAGTAGGTATTTTGACGTAAGTACTACAAAAGTCATGGAACCTGATGTAGGTATACAAAAACGTACTTCAAATAACTAATAGGTCTCATATACTAGGTACTGATATACATTTTTCACATAACCTAAGGACCTCCTATTAGGACAAAACATTAGCTGATTTATGTATCTAGCACCCGCAATGCCTCAACACATAAAAAGCAAAAATTAAATCAACACAGATTATTATACCAACAGTTACTGAAAATGTTAATATTATAAACAATACACCACATAATTATGGGATGTACGATGCATATGCATCTAACCAGTAATGTTTCTTTTTACAGAAACCGGATGATAAACAAATCGGTGAGCGCCTCGACAAGGAATTCTTCATGTACAACATGAGTGTAGCCAAAGTCAAGTTCTTCTTGAACACCCGAGAAGTCACAGAACGCTTCCGCTTCCCCCCTGGAGCCTATGTCATCGTCCCATCAACCTTTGAGCCTGAGATGACAGGAGAGTTCCTTCTGAGAATCTTCTATGAGGCCAAGAGGTTGAAAATTACCAAATAAGATGTTTAAGATATTAATTTTATTTCCTCTTGGAAAAGAATGCCAAGCAGTTATGCTATTCTTCAGATAGATCTATCTTGCCTCACTTATCCCTTACTGAAGGATTAATGAGTGTTTAGTAAAACAAGGATCTGCAAAACCCTGGGTCATATCCCGGATGCCAGTACTGAGAGATGAACATATCATTAGGAATGAAATAACACAAACCTCCCCACTGTTCTGGTGGAATTAAACCTTGTTACCAAATAGTTTTCCTGAAAAATACCTGCCTTTGCTAGGTCTTGAGACATTATCTAGCCAGAGTGATTTAATTCAACTCTGTCCACTGTGATTTTATGTTATAAGATACTGAGAAGTCCCCACAAGTCTTTCACTTTCATTCAGAAGGATTTAAGCCTGCTGATGTGTTAAGACTTGTATTTGGAAAATGTATTTTAAAGTGTTTCTCACCACAACATACAAAGTACAGCATTTTACCGTGAAGATGAGATGAAAAATGTAGCACAAATCATTTCATTTGTGCCTTCCTCAAGTACATTGTATGTCTTCCCTTATCAATTAACTTTATGCTCAAAGAAACCACTCCCTCAGGTTTTCTAGTTACTCGTTCAACATGTTTTGCTTACCCTTGTGAATGGGGTGCAAGTATGCGTGATATTTATGTATTGTTGTGAAATATTTATATGTTTTTAAAATAAATTAATTTTTCGTACATGGATTTCATTCTTGGCACTCCATAGCTCAAGATCAGTCTTGATACCAAATTGCAGATACAGTAGGTATGCAAAATGTGTTTTTGGGTATAAATACAAAATACCAGATGACATGGATTTCAAATGACATGCGTTACAAAAGTGAAACTTTAAATTTCAAAGATAAAGAGTATACTGTTATAGTATTAATGTATTAGAAAACAGTGAACAAGTGATAATTTGTAAACTATACAGTATGTAGATTAAGTTACATATCTTAATTCAAAATGGTAGACGTAACTGATCCTCAGTGTGCTTCTTAAACCAGAAAAGTATGACGTGACTGACCATCTAAATATGTGCATAAATTTTGTGTATAAAAAGTTCTATACATGTATGTTTATAAAAAAAAAAAAAAGTGGGATGGGATAGGAAACATTTATCTCTCTGAACTTAAGTGAGGTGATAACCATTGTGACTTTATCATTTTTGCCTAAATATCTACAGACAATTACATCTGAAATAGTTAAAATAGGTCACGCTTCAAGAAATCCAACTGGAAAGCATTATCCATTAATGCAATACTGTAAATTCAATAACTGGGCACTGCTTCAACATTAGTAGTGTTGGATTGCCTAACTAAAATGACAAGAATCCTGTAATTAAGTTTCAAAGACCTCACAAAACCATTTTCCAAATTCGATCATTTCATATCTTTCCTTATAAACCATACAAGAAAGTTATTTAAAATACTATACATAGGGAATAAGAATACAAACCCAGTGGAAGAAGCCCATCAAATAATAAAAATCTGTTATTCATACCTTACAAATAAAAGAGGCTTTAGTTTTATCTGCAAGTAGCCTGACGACAGAAAACAATAAAAAAGTTGTTAAATTACTTAAACATCACTTGCACACTTTATTACCACCAAGTTCAGTGAACCTAATATTCAAGGACAATAAAGATATGACACTTAATATGATTAAAATATTTAATATCAAATGCTTTTGAGGTTTTGGCTTTCACATGTGATCATTTCACTTGGCTGAAGAGCATTCTGAAAGCCAGTGACTTCCATGAACAAAAAAAGCATTTCAACAAAAGACTAGATATGCAATGGTCCACACAAACACCAGTAAATCATTTACTGTATGTGAAAATCATTACCTGTCATGTTAAGAAAAATCTAACAGAATGAAGCAGCAAACATGTACATGAAATTTAAAAGCAATACACAGTATATTGGTCAGTTGACCCGATATTCAGCACCTTTGCTCATTCAGCTCTTTATCTACATCACAATGGCATATACAAAGTAAGACGAAATAGTTATTATTAATTAAATCATCCTATCAACTGCTAAAGGAGGTCACCACCGTGACATTAATCACTTTCATGTATATTAGACTATGGAAATAAATCTGATTTACATCTGTTAAGGCACTTTATATAAATCTTTGGTCTGCGGTGCACAGCAGCTGCAATACAGAACGCAGCAGTGACGTACAGCATACTGCGACACGAAACGGCAGCATCCTGAGACGCACGGAAGCAACCGAAGCGACAAGTTGCTGCTTTCAAGAGCAGCAGAACGACGAGGACCTTGCTTGAGGGGTCTGAGACTCGTTTAAACTCACTTTACTTGTGTCCCACTGACCTTTGCCCTGCAATGGAAATCGGGTCAGTTACAAGAATCTTGTATATCTGGACAATGGCTGCAAAGATTATGATGACTGATTGATTTCCCTGGACTGGCATTGCATGAGCACTTGGCATAACAACATTGACTGAGTGATTACTTCTCCAGGTCATTAACTAGTGGGGTTACCAAACGTGGCTTCTCAGCTTATTCAGAAGATTATAGTACTATAAGAGATTTGGCACTGTCTGAGAAGATATTAATTATGAGACCCATGGAATCAAATTCAGTTGCAACACAAAAACCTTCTAAGTGAAACATCTAAAGTATATATATATATATATATATATATATATATATATATATATATATATATATGTGTGTGTGTGTGTGTGTGTGTGTGTGTGTGTGTATGTGTACGTGTACTTGAATACTATGCCTCGACAAACACAGTAAAGATTACAAAGATTTGTTGAAAAAATCACATTGGTTTAAGAAAATGTAAATATATATTTAAATATATATATATATATATATATATATATATATATATATATATATATATATATATATATACATACATACTGTATACTGTACTGTATACAACGAGAACTTCCGAGAACACTCTCAATTCTCCTTATCAATCAGACTGATAAGGAAAATTGAGCAAATTCTCAAAAGCTCTCATTGCATATATATTTTTTATACATATATGTGCATTTTTCCATACCATTTTGGTGAATTATGTGATTATAAGAAACTTAAAAACTACGATGACTGAATGATTTTCATGGACTGGCATTGCAACAACTATGGTTATCAGTACTTGGCAAAAGAACATTTACTGAGTAATTTATCCTCCAATTAAACATGTAAGGAAATATGGCATTTCAAACACATCTTTTACTTGTGTCTAACATCTATCAACAATCAGACGAATGACATTAGAATTCAGCCACTCTCCTGCCCGTCAAACTTACATTAGCGGAGTATAATCTAAGGGTTGAATTCTCATCACTTTCAGCCAACTTGACCATATCCTCAGCCAGGATGCTAAATACATCCTCGACACCTGAAATGATCAAAAAGAAAAAGTCATGTCAAGGAAAGTAAAGAACATAATGAACATTATTGCATTTTCTTCACAGCGTAAACTTCTGTCGTGAATAACTTTCTGTGCTCAAGAATTCATATCCTGTGTTGATTTATACATAACAATTTCCGCCTTTCTTCATGACTAATGAGCAACCTCTCTTGCTATATAATCGTCAATGTCTTATCTCCTTTCCTATTTCTTATCTCTCTCTTCCTTTCTTGTGAACAAAAGTCCTTTCTCTAGCCTAGGTCTGAAAAAAATGATGGGGAGGGGGCTTGCCATCATTATTACAGTATTATATTTTGAGAAGATAAACCCCAATTCATCTGGAACAAGCCTACATGGGCCAGTGACTAGACACTCAAGCTTCCAAAGAATATGGTGTTCATTTGAAAGAAGTTACAGAAGATAAAAGGAAATCCAAAACAAGAGGTCAGTTATTAGGAAAAAAAGATAAATTAATAAATCAATAAATAAATATATAAAAATTTATATACAAATTATCAAAATACAAGGTGAATTGCTCTAGGGCAGTAATGCATTGCAGCTTCGTCAGAACTTTTAGAGTCTCCAGTTGCACAACATCCACAAGGATCTTGTGCATAAAGGAAGGGAATAGACCTTTCTACATTCAGCGTGGGTGACAGAATAGCAAATATATAAACCAAAGCTCGTGGAACCGGGCGAACAATAGTCAACGCAGAGGGCGTTTACCCATCTCTCTCTCTAACCTGTGTTGTCCAGAGCAGAGGTCTCTATGTAGGTAGCCCCTATGGAGCTCGCATACTGCTGCGCGGCTGTTTTGTCCACCTTCCGGTGTTCTTGCAGGTCTTTCTTGTTTCCCACCAGCATCAGCAGGAGGCCGTCACCCACGCGGCAGCTTAGTTCTGTTGGGGAATTAAAATCTATGATATAGAATGCTGTGTGAAGGTAGGGGAATTTACGTCAATGGAAAATGCAAGATGGTGTACTAGCATAGATACAAATATGTAGAAAACTTATAAATAAATGTACTGATATGAAAAAATATTCAAATATAGTAGGTAAACGTTCATAATTTATATGTACATACATGTGTGTGTGTGTGTGTGTGTGTGTGTGTACTGTACTTACAAAAATGAAACCAAATAAAAGACCACAAAAAACAGGTAAAACACAATGTAAACCGCTAACAGTGATAATGCACTCGACAACATTTGAAATATGCAGCTTATTCCTGCTTGGAAATGTAACGAAATACAATGATCAAAGAAAATAAGTGAACAGGCATAAAATTGCAGGATATAACGTATTTCGGGAAAAGTATCAGATATGTATATTAACATAATCGACTGCTTAGTTCCATCAGTAAATAAATAAAAACTTATATAGGGTGCTAGAGTAATGTAGTTACGAGTATACATACACAGACCAAAAATACAAAATGTTTCATTCATTAAAATTCAACTTTACACTTAAACAAACTGGCAAAAATGCGTATTTAAAATTTTAAAGTTTACTAACCTAAATGCTCAGGTATATTACTTATTTCAATATGATGAAAAAACTACGAAAACAAATACTACAACTGTCTACAGAATTATCATGACTATGCACTCTGTACGGCCTAATGTATACCAGCAACACAGCATCAGGCTATAGGCCTATGCAGTTATCATCAAATACAAAAATATACAGAAACAAAGAAAAAATAAGACTATAACTCGTGAACTGAAGCCCCATTATTATTATTATTATTGTTACTGAATACAGATTTTAGGCCAAAGGCCAAGCACTGGGATCTATGGGGTCATTCAGCGCTGAAACGGAAACTGACAGTAAAAGGTTTGAAAACAGGAGGAAAACCTCGCAACTGCACTTTGTTAGGAGAGGCTGGACAGTAAGATGGAAGAAAGAGAATATGAAAGGAGGTGCAGTAAAAGGAACGAAAGGGGTTGCAGCTAGGGGCCGAAGGCACGCTGCAAAGAACCTTGAAGTAGCTTACCTACACTGCACCGCATGAGGTCACTGACGTCACTCCCCCCTTACGGGGATTATTATTATTATTATTATTATTATTATTATTATTATTATTATTATAAGCTTTAGATGGAATTCAATCCCTTAAAAAAGGGGTACAGAAGATCTTATCTGGGTGATACCCACCGTCATCTTAGGCCTATTGAGTTACGTTTTCCCCACATAAACCCAAGGTCACATCTAAGTACAAAAAACCTTAAAATATATATAACCGTACGAACACACACACAAACACTCTCACAGGTGTACCTTTATCAAGTTTTCGCTCTGTAACGCAAAATCTCTTATCTGGTCAAAAGAGCGAACTGGCGCTACAGATAAGAGATAACAAACGAATGTACTTCCTGATAACTTCAGATTAAAAGATAAGGTCCGCCATTCGTTCTGGGACAAAGATAAATGATATAGATGAGTCTATGCTGACAGAATTAATATCTGTGATTAGAAAATACTTAAATGACTACATTTATGTGTAATCAACATCCCACACTATTTAGTAATCTGAGCTATTCTAGACTAAAGTCACTAGGCAGTCATTTAATACCAAATGGGTGCGCCCAAATTCTTTTAACCTACACCTCATGTTCTTTAACTCGATCCTTTTATTATCGGACGTAACAGCCAACCTTTTTCAGTCATTTCTGCTCTTTGAATCATCAACCTATGATCGATCACGTTAAGCAACATTGGTCTAGTCAATACTCCAGGTTGCGGACCACCACCGCAATAATTGAAAAAGACGTTAGTACTAAGCACCAGAGACCACGTGACTGAAAATCCCCGTTGGGAGGTTAGTAGTACAGTCAGTGCACCTCACGTGGTGCAATGTAGGTATTATTTAAGGTTGTTTGCGGTGTCCCTCCGCCCCTAGCTGCAACCCCTTTCGTTCCTTTTACTGCACCTCCGTTCGTATTCTCTTTCTTCCATCTTACTTTCTACCGTCTCCTAACAATTGTTTCACTGTGCAACCGTGGGGTTTTCCTCTTGTTGTACCTTTAAAACAATTTTGCTCTCAATTTCCATTTCAATGAGTCTCACACGTCCCAGAGCTTGTCCTTTGGCCCATATATATATATTCCAATCTACTCCGTGACCGACAAATATAATCACGTGACTGGAGAACCAAAGGTTCACAAAGACAGTAGTATCTCTGTTGACGCAACACTATTTTTTATATACACCTTTTTACTTATCTCTCCTTATCTCTCTCCGTATCTGTCGCGACTCGTACGTACCTTCAACCCATCCCTTGATGTCTTCGAAGGTGGTTTCGTTCGAGAGGTCGAAGACGAGCAGAGCCGCGTTGGCGCCACGGTAGTACATCGGCGCCATGGACCGGAACCTCTCCTGACCGGCAGTGTCCCATACCTGGATGAAACCAAAACTACGTCAATGCTAAAAGAATAGAATAGCAGTCTAGGCTAAGCGCTGGGGTCTAATAGGTCATTCAGCGCTGAAACGGAAACTCACAGCAAAAAAGGTTTGAAAGGTGGAACAGGAGGAAAATTTCGCAGCTGCACTATGAATCAATTGTTAAGAGAGGGTGGACAGTAAGATGGAAGAAAGAGATTATGAACAGAGGTACGGTAATTGGAATAAAAGGAGTTGCAGCAGGGGGCCGAAGGGACGCAGCAAAGAACATTAAAGTCTAAGGGATGTCAAAATTTAAGTGACTTCAAATGAAAGTTTCTGTTGTTTTGAAAGCAAGTGATTAAATTGACTTACTTTAAAAAAAAAAAGCCCTCTGTTGGTTGGACAGAGTCCAGAAGTCCACATCTGGCTATTTACTCCTTTAAAATGCTAAACACTTCCTAAAAGGCCACAACTTAAATGACAAGTATTAAAAGTCTCTGTTGGTTTGAAAGGACATCAATATTCAAGTGACTCATAACAAAGTCTCTGTTGGGCAGGAAGAGTCCAGAAGTCCATATCAGGCCTCTTATCTCCTTTTAATAAAGGAGAGGCAAATACACACAAATAAATAAACACAAATAAATGAATAGATATATTATAAATAAACAGACAGACAGATAGATAAATAGATAATTGAAAAATAAATAAATTGATAAATAAATGACTTTAGCACATGATTAAAATACTTAGAGCTTTATAAAATAATACCTTTTCATTAGGTTGAATGTAGCAGTTTTGAAAAGGATTTATAGATGCTCATGGCAGAAAAATATTATGGTGCTTTAAATACAAATCTATGGTTTATAAGTAATATATTACATTCTCTCTAACTTCAGTTTTATTGGACAACTTAATTCCATTCATTTATTCTTCTATGTCATGGTTTCTGAATAATAAGGAATATTCTATAATACAAGTTAAACATAAACATAAAATTATTATATCTCTGTATGTACATATGTCACACTTTTATTGAATAATTACTTTTTTTAATGCTCACACCTTCAAGTATCCTAAATACAAACACAACAAGTAAAAAATGCGCCGAAGTTTCTTCGGCTCAATCGAGTTTTCTATACACCCGCTACGGCGTTTAATCAAGGCCATCGAAAATTGATATATCTTTCGCTGGTCTCGGTATAATGCTGTATGAGTCGCGGCTTGAGAAAATTTAAACACGGCCCGGTGGGTGGCCTATTCTATATCGTTGCCAGAACCACGATTATGGCTAACCTTAACCTCAAATCAAATCCATTACTGAGACTAGAGAGGCTGCAGGTATCCTTTGATGATTGGAGGGTGGATGATCAACATACCAATTTGGCAGCCCTCTAGCCTCAGTAGTTTTTAAGATCTGAGGGCGGACAGAAAAAGTGCGGACAGAATAAAGTGCCGACGCGACGGACAGACAAAGCCGGCAAAATAATTCTCTTTTACAGAAAACTAAAAAAATGTATTGAATAGTCGTTTGTTTCCAACAATAAGCCACTTTCCCCCGGACAAGGGATGGTTCCAAACCAACGACATGACAAAGATAACTGTCCCCTTCATACTTTTAACTGATTCTTGAACGAAAATCACGTACACAGAGGCTCATTAGCATCACGTCCAACTGCGCCATTCACCTACTGTGTCATTTAAACAGAGCATATGAACAAATCTCTCAAGAAATGCACGAAGGAAAGAGCAGTAACTTTTCAATTTAATTATTGGATAATATACTACAGTTACTTCTTGGTTACCTGGCACCAAAACTGTCCAAATTTGGTTGTGATGTGATAAAAGACTATCTTTTCCTTTGGGAGTTATTGAATCATCGTACTTTAGAGTTATGGAGATAATGTTATATTTTATCAGAGGTTTGAGTCGTCAAATACAGTTCAAAGTTCGAAAGTTCAAAACTCTTGTAGACGTAAAATAGATGCACAAACACACATTTTTTATATATATATTGTATAATGTGTATATATATAATATAAATATACATTGTATGTGTACATATATATATGTAAAGTATGTATATATACATATATATACATGCATATATACATTACATATATATTTATATATAATATATATATATATATATATATATATATATATATATATATATATATATATATATATATATATATATATATATAATGTGTGTGTGTGTGTGTGTGTGTACTTTAACAAGATCCTCCTTTATAACCAGTGTAACATCAAAGCAAAAACGCGGCATCTCCACCACAATCTTCAGTTATTCTGACCAGCAAATCATGTAAGCGTTGCGTTACATAACTCGCTTTAAAAACAAAATAAAAATCAGCTGCTGGTCTGGCCTCACGTCCCTCCTGCAGTAACTTAATAGCGGAGATATGAAGGATTCTGGTTTGATGTCGTAGGATTTGGGGGGGGAAAGGATAATATCTCTTTACAGTAGGACACTGTGGTGGATGTTATGCTTTGGAGGATGATGAGGAATATTTAGGATTGGGGGGAAAGGATAATATCTCTCTACAGTAGGACACTGTGGTGGATGTTAGGCTTTGGAGGGTCAGGAGGAATATTTAGGATTGGGGAAAGGATATCTCTCCAAGTAGGATACTGTGGTAGATGTTATGCTTTGGAGGATGAGGAGGAATATTCAGGATTGGGGAAAAGATATCTCTCCAAGTAGGATACTGTGGTGGATGTTTTGCTTTGGGAGGATGAGGAGGAATATCTCAGGATTGTGGGAAATGAAATCTCTCTTAGTAGGATACTGTGGTGGATGTTATGCTTTGGAGGATGAGGAGGAATATTAAGGATTGGGGAAAGGATATCTCTCAAGTAGGATACTGAGGTGGATGTTATGCTTTGGAGGATGAGGAGGAATATTAAGGATTGGGGAAAGGATATCTCTCTAAGTAGGATACTGTGGTGGATTTCATGCTTTGGAGGATGAGGAGGAAAGTTCAGAAAATGTGGATTTTTGTGATTTCACTTTTTTTTCTTTCAAGGGAAACTTATTCGTGATGGTTGCTCATAAAAGCAAGAGACCGTGCTGGCATAAGGCTAGCTTACGTTGACAATTATGGCCTGTTTACTTGTGCTGTTATATATATATATATATATATATATATATATATATATATATATATATATATATATATATATATATATATATATATATATATATATATATACTATATATATATATATTTATATATATATATATATTATATATAAATGTATATATATATATATATATATATATATATATATATATATATATATATATTAATAAGACTTTAAACTTACTTACCAAAGTAATTTTCATCTACATAATAGCATCTTTTCAGAATGGGGACCAAAATGACAAAAAAAAATAAAAACTAACAAATTCGCTCAAACAGGAACTTCTAATAATACCATCGTTTCAGAATGGGAACCAGAATGACAAAGAAACAAACAAAGATAACAAATTCGCTCAAACAAGAACTTCTAACAAACTAAGAAACACACAAACCAGTCCTGCTGTGCATAGAGAACTTCTCTTCATGGATGCTGATTGCGTAACCCCTCAGTCGAACTGCTCTGAGCAGAAAGTGGAATATTACAGATCTGACGAATATCACAGGGCCGGAAAGTGAAGAATGTTTATTTATCTGTTTTTTGTTTCTTTATGTGTGTTCATTATCCATATAGGCCTATCTCTCTATTAGTAAATTTACTGTATTTATCTATGTATCAATCAATCTATGTATCAATTCATTTATCTATCCATCTATCTATCTATCAATTTATCTTTATCTATCTATCTATCTATCTATTTATCTAGCTATTTGTCAGTTTATCTATTTATCTATCTATCTATCTATCTATCAATTTATTTATCTATCTACCTATCTGTCTATCTATCTATCTATCTATTTATCTCTCTATCAATTTATTTATTTATTTATCTATCAATTTATTCATTTATCTGTCTACCTATCTATCTATCAATTTATTTATTTATTTATCTATCAGTTTATTTATTTATCTGTCTATCTATCTATCAACTTATTTATATATCTATCTATCTATCTACATATTTTTCTATTTATTTACCCATTCATTCATTTATTATTCTGTGTTATCCTGTACCTCTCCTTTTCACATGCGAACGCTAATCTGTAAAAAACTTTCCTTTTAACTTCGGGCTTAATTTACGCATATTTTGACTTTCACAAACAACTAAATAATCCAAAAATAATTAAGCATCTTCCTTAAATAACTCACTTCCCTAAAGGTACAAGAAAAGAAGCTTCGGGTTCCCCAAAAGACTTGAAAAGAAGAGAGAAGTCACTTCAATTAAGTCGAATTGAATATAGAATTTAGGCCACAGGCCAAGCACTATATAGGACCTATGAGGTCATTCAGCGCTGACACGGAAACTGACAGTGAGAAGGTTCGAAAGGTGTAACAGGAGGAAAACCTCGCAGTTGCGCTATGAATCAATTGTTAGGAGAGGGTAGAGAATAAGATGGAAGAGAATATGAAAGGAGGTACAGTAAAAGGAACAAAATGGGTTGCAGCTAGGGGCCGAAGGCACGCTGCAAAGAACCTTAAGTGATGTACTGACGGCACTAACGCCCCTACAGGAACTTCAATTAAGAGCCAAGACTCGCAAAGAGGACTTACCAGTCTTCCCACCGGATCTACAAAGAAGAAGAAGAAAACGGCTCGGAATTCGCTCAATAGACAAACAACGAATTCAGCTACTACATTTTAATGGGGTTCGTTAAACGACGGCGCGGAGTGAGTTGTGGGTTACTTGTAGTTATTTCATTGCTTGCGTCAACTCGTAAGTTTTTAAGGTTTCGTAATTTATGCTTGAATTAAGAAATTTATAATTGTAAATGCTTGAGAGACATACTGGTAATAATTTCGATGATTTTCTTCGATGAAGCAAATGTGTAAGATATTTTTGTTTTACATTCTCTCTCTCTCTCTCTCTCTCTCTCTCTCTCTCAAGACTCGAAATGCATTTATTTTTAGTTCCTTTCTCTCACTCTCTCTCTGAAGACTCCAGATACATATACATTTAGGTTCTCTCTCTCCCTCCCTCTCTCTCTCTCTCTCTCTCTCTCTCTCATTTACCTCTCTCTCTCTCTCTCTCTCTCTCTCTCTCTCAAGACTCTAAATGAATTTAATTTCTCTTCTCTCTCAAGACTTTAAATGCATTTACCTTAGCTCTTTCTCTCTCTCTCTCTCTCAAGACTTCATATGCATTTACCTCTCTCTCTCTCTCTCTCTCTCTCTCTCTCTCTCTCTCTCTCTCTCAAGACTCTAAATGAATT
>NC_089745.1:10160917-10233417 GCF_040412425.1 Macrobrachium rosenbergii
ATCGCCCAAAGAACAGAAGCTCGTAGGCCTAAGTGGAAATGCAAGGTCTAGGTAACCAGAATAATATGAAAAGAAATAAATACCTGAAAACAAACAAGTAAATAATGGCTGTATAAAATCAAGACAGCAACCGTGAAGTGGTGAAAATCAAGGTGGCCAAATGCTAATAGATACCACCGAAACGTGATCGTACGACGCCGTCCGTACTCACAGATTCGATTCTGCTGGCCATGATGGGTTGCCAAATGCTGCCACTCACGAAATCTTGGGCTTGACAGATCATCGTATCTCAACTTCCTCGCAGACACGAGGGTATAGTTACACTTCATTACTTCGAAATTCCCTTTTTTCTTTTACGTTAGATACTTCCGAGTGCCCCGCGCATAAATGTAGCTTAACACTGCCTTGGGCTAGTGCCAAACTGAGCCGATAATTGATTCAGTGTATTAAAGCAAAATGAGCCTTCAATACTGAGCTACCTAGAACCTTAAGCAAGCTATAATCATTTAGGCAACAACTGACAAGTGATATTCTCTCTCTCTCTCTCTCCCTCTCTCCTCCTTCATATATATATATCTATCCATTTATGCAGCACATATATACACACACACACACACACACACACACACACATATATATATGTGTGTGTGTGTATAGCCTACATAGCCTACATATATAGCTGAAATGTCATCTGGCCACAGAAGACTGCATTACTGAAATCTAATCATAGCAGAATATTAAAATTACAAGACATTATCAAATGCACGACTGTGACAGGAGATGCGCATGTATCAAATTCAAGATGATTCAGGTCTTTGTCAACATCGATTAAGAAGACTTCGTCAGCATCAACGGAGACGTCTGAAAGAGTTGTTTATTTAACTTATAAATCACAAAATTTTTATACATTTTTTATTTTTCAAAACATCAGCTACTTTGTTTCTAACGTAATGTGAATAGTTAGGCTTACTTACCATGATGAAATTTCATTATTATTATTATTCATACTGCACATACATTTCCCTGACAGAAGCTAAGACGCCAATGAGCCTAGCTAGCACGAAACGATCTAGGCTGGTCAACCAAACCAAAATAAAACTACCAATCTTTACGTAGTTCCCGCCGAATTAACTGCAACCTCTGCGACCATAGCAAATGTAGAGCGATGAAAGTCATGACTCTTTGGGGGGGAAGGAGATCACTTGAAGATCAGCGATGATACTGACTAACGTAATGACTCTTTAACTGGGTATGACTCATCACCGCCCCACGTCGGTTCCTCCAAAGTTACGAGACTCAGAGTTGGGTGTACCGCAAAGGCTTAATTTTCTTATCCTATAAAATGAAAACTGTATTCCGGAGGCCGAGGGAACACGTCACTTGTGTTCTTGAGACTGAAGAACGCTTTAAAAGCCATGGCAACAGCGATGATTTTAATTAAAATTTTTATTAATCATAATTAGGCCTAATCAGCCGTTTTGCCTAAGTAAACTACATCATCGTGGTGCAGAGTAATTACACACTAATGAAGGTGATCTATATATTAACACACAAATATTACAGCAACAGTCACGTACGACAAAATAATTTACCCATAAGTTCCGCTAATAACGTGGTAGATGAACCACAGTCCCACCAAATGATGAGGCTTAGCCACTATTGCTATAAACTGAGAAAGAAAAGGAAGATGATACCGGACGTGGAGAGACATTCACATGAACTTTCGAGTAAACCATTTCGTTCTGCAGAGACGGGCTTAATGCTCCTTGTATTTCGTGGGTACGCACACACGCCCGCGTGCGCGCACGCGCACACACACACACACAGAAAGAGAGGTTGAAACTTTGCTTTGAAGTAGGTCCTTCAGCATTTCTTGTGTGTATGAGAGAGAGAGAGAGAGAGAGAGAGAGAGAGAGAGAGAGAGAGAGAGGGGTGAAACTCTGCTTTAAAGTAGGTCCTTTAGTATTTCTTGTGTATAAAAGAGAGAGAGAGAGAGAGAGAGAGAGAGAGAGAGAGAGAGAGAGAGAGAGAGAGAGTATAATTATGATACTGTATAAACGTCTTACTTAAGAAATGAGTCCTTCAGTTCATTTTGAAGCAGAGAGAGAGAGAGAGAGAGAGAATTATTGTGGTATTGTACAGACATTTGCCTATACTAGAGAGGCAAGTCCTTCAGTTCATCTTGTAAAAGAGAGAGAGAGAGAGAGAGAGAGAGAGAGAGAGAGAGAGAGAGAGAGAGAGATAATTATGGTATAAAAGTCATACCAAAGAAGCCGGTCCTTCAGTGCATCTGGTAGAGAGAGAGAGAGAGAGAGAGAGAGAGAGAGAGAGAGAGAGAGAGAGAGAGAGAGAGAGAGAGAGAGCCGGTAAGGAATTACTGCAGTATACCATTTAACTGCATATCAAACATGGAAAAGCAAACACTCAATAAGAGCTAAAATAAGAACATAAACCCAATAACAACTCTGAACTGAGACCAAAAATACTATACACTTGAGATGTGGAAGAGCTGTGAGGATCGGCTACCGTCCTTGGAATCTGCAGCTGTGAAGAGAATGTCCTTACGCTTTGCTAAATATGGCGTCAAGTGAATGTCGTTTTAGCATGATAACAATACTGTAACATGTGATCATTCTGTCTAATATAACTCGCATCTAAAGTTAAACATGAGACTAAGGCGATGTGCTTTCTGGGACTCTCGCCTATAACTTCATTTTTCTCGTTTTCTTTAAGCATGGAAGATGCACAAGTATTGGAATAAAAGTGTCACTAGTATTTGCAATAACAAAAGATGGGGTTAGAGCAAAAATAGCATGATAATACTACTCAAACATGCGATCATTCTGTCTAATAACACTCGCATCTAAAGTTATAAAGCATGAGACTAGCGCGGAGATGTGTTTTCTCGGAGTCTCGCCGCCATGGGGAAGTAAGCCTATCACTTGCATTTTTCTCGTTTTCTTTAAGCATGGACGATGCACGGGTATTGGGTTGCAAATGCCACTAGCCATTGCAATAATAAAAGATGGAGTAGATAAAAATGGCTGTTACTGCAGAATGTGATCATTCTTTCACTGGTAAACATGACTTGCATTTTCCTCTTTTTTACACATGGACGATGCACGAAAAGATGCCACTGGTCCTTGCAATAATAAAAGATGGAGTAAGAGCAAAAATAGCATGATAATAATACTCAAACATGCAATCATTCTTTCTAATAACATTTCGCATGTAAAGTCAAACATGAGACTAACGCGATGTGTTTTCAGAGTCTCCCCTTCAAGGGAATGTATGTCTAGGCCTATAGGTTTAATTTTTCTCTTTTCTTTAAGCATGGACGATGCACGGGTACTGGGTTGCAAATCCCATTGCTCCTTACAATAATAAAAGATGGAGTAAAAGTAAAAATATTTAGCTAAATGCGTACTGCTCAATATCCACGTCTCCCAATTCGTTCAAGAGCCCGTATGATAATTACTGCAACATTTCAAACCACTCTGTAGATTATAATTTTGATGGTTGCACAAAATACGGGCAACGATTAAGTCATTGACTTTTTTTACTGAGTTTGTGAACTACCTGCACATAAGGTTTGATAATCGACAACTTACTTTTTTGTCTGATTATGTATACAATATATATTTATATATATACATATATTACACACACACACACACACACATATATATATATATATATATATATACATATATATATATATATATATATATATATATATATATATATATGAACTATTATATCAGTGCATATGCACACATTACAGCTACGATATTTATTATTTTCAAAACTGGTAGAAACTGACAACACGTATATAATTATCGCAGTGAACCTTTAAAAGTTAGCCTATATGCTTGGTAAAAGCTAATCGTGAAATACCTTATTTAAATCACAAAACAACAAGAAGCGTTTACATAATCATTTTTATAATGCAGAGCCCTATGGGACTAACAACCCACTACCTCATCTAGCCCAGGCCGGAAGGAAACTATGAAAAAAGAAGGAAAAATACTATCTATACTCTAAATCCGGGACCAAACTGAACGCACAGTAACTTGCGACAAAAATACAAGGATGAACTGCAGTGCAAAAACTTGGTTCATACATTAGGATACAAATGACTCACATATTCTTAACAAAGACTTAGATACTCAGTACAAGTAACGAGTGTTATAGGCGGTATAATGCTTCTGTATACAATAAATTTAATAATGGCAAGTCACTCCTACCCTCCTTTGTTTTAAAATGACAACCAAATTGCTTCCTGTTATGACGAAACTGAGTCTAACTATACTGTATTGTACAGAGTGATAACGTTATCAGCGATAAATAACCGAGATATAAGGGAAATGAACACTTAAAACGCACTAATGTACTACGTAAAAAGCCTTATTCCCTTTCTTTCGGGTACGGCATACAAAAATACAACTCAATGGAAAGGTGTCCTTTGGTAGACCCTAGAATTAATTTTTATCATTCATTTGAACGCCAAAAATCGATCAGTTTTTTCCCCTACTGTATTCCAGTCCTAATTTCACAAATAAGATCTCATTCTGTACAGTTTAGGGAAAATGATAAACACCACAATAAACTTTTTAACTAAATCTGGCGACAAGTAGCCGACATGACCATCTAATAAACAAAAATAAGAAAATTTAAAGTTTAAAACGTAAAATATGCCAAATTCCTAAAAGGTTGTAATTCTTCAACAAACTACAAAAATCTCTGCATGGTTGTAATGTTGCAACTCGTAGATATTCAGACATGCAACAGCTAATTACTTCTAATCGAAGTAATAAAAAGTTTATTCACGCACTTACTCACACACTAAACAATGAGCGCACATGAACACTTCATCAACAAGCATTACCTTGCGATCCCAAAACCACTATTTTTGCACCGACTGCCTTCATGGTTCCTCGCACGTATTTCTCAAGCACTGAAGGAGCTGGAGCGATTATTTATGCTACGTATCCTGAAGGAGGCCTCAATTTTTAGGTCCTTCGAAGCGTTTCGCAGACGTAAATCATTTGGGCATGTGGGAATACACTCGATTTTTAAGCCTGTTTATTCACTTATTCGAAATACCCCCTTTCACTTAATAGGAACAGGCGTTTTCCGTCGATTTTGTTATACACCGTAACTTTAAAGCATTAAAATTTATACATCTCAAACAAATGATTTCTGTAACTTCGAACGTGGGACAAGTTTTATGCTTCGCACAATGTACAACTACGTATGACACTGACCGTCCCGACGAACGAAGCTTACCCTACCACCTGCGTTTGACAACAGTTGCCAGATAATATTTTTTCGCGAATATATCCCTTAACATCCCCAAAACGAGTGTAGTATTTTCCTCTTTTGTAAACAATTGCTAATGCTTCCTCTTCTTCTTTTTTTAAAGCTTATCCCAACAAATTCTCCTTTCGAAGATAACTCAAGAGTAACGAGACACTTTTCCTACTTTGTACCACATGGGATGTTATAAAGACCTTTTGGTATCTAGGCCTTGGGATGAACGATACCATTGTAGGATGAGTGGAAATGTAATTAAAAAGGTAATCTGTTCATTTGCTTCACTGAATTGTTAGTTCACATTCTTCGAATCTGAAAGATGACGCGGCACTGGCAGAATTTTATGATGACGCTTCAACCCGTATATAAATCTGATCTAAATTTTCTAGCTCATATTCAAATAATTAAGGCAAATTCAATACGGATATCAGTACATTATCTTGTAGAACCACCATTTTAATCAAATTTTGCTAAATGAATGGACTTGATTTTCACGATGATGGGAATAAAAAATCACCGAAAATAACTTCCTGGACTTGATTCACAGATGACATCTCGTGTCCAGAAGTTCGAGTAACCACTTTTTCAACATCTGACTTATATTAATCTAATATTTGACCATCAGCTCTCTTTCATTCTTAAGTCCTTATCTTACTGAATAACATTATATAATGATAAATATTTTTCACCAGTTTTAAATCGAAGAGTATTTAATATTTAATAAACAAAAATACTAATTGGCACTCTCACATTCACCGAAAGGGTAAGCGGCAAAGAGTTCACTTTGGGCAGATACTCAACGGAACGATTATAGACGCATCGAAAGATCCGCGTTATACCAGGCGACTTCGATAATTCTTGCTAATAACCGGACATGCATCGGCATCCGGCCGTGTCACATTTCACGAGCGCTACGTCGGTTTCAATTGCATGTTGATGTCTTGCGCAGAATATTAACGGACACAAAATAATAGACAGGGCTCTTTATAGGTCTTTGGTAAAAGTGGACATTTAAATGTGCTTCTCTTTTGGGGAAAGGTTCTCAATTTTTACACTCCGCTACATGTTTTAGGTTTATTGAATAACCTGATGCTTCTATTGGAGTCTGGTATCTTGAGTCTTAGTCGGTTTATAGACAGGATTTTGCAAAAAGTTGTTTGGTTCTTTTGCGAAAGTTTTACCGAAGATAGGTCTAGTGGTTGGCAACAAAAGGTTAGAGTTTTATAGACATTCTAAGTTGGTGGAAGGACTTGCTACGCACAGCTCCGGGGCGGAGGTCATGGTCATGCATGACTCTCTCGCTGACATGTGAGTCTAGCAAAATGCTTGTTGACTCACCTTCAAGCGAAAATAAAACAATTAGCCATGACTTTTTCCACATTTTATTAACGAATCAAGATTTTTTCTGCTACATTTACATTTCAAGAGTTGCTTTATTTGGAATTAGTCGTTTTGTTAACGAGACCTGACATAAAAATGAGGGTTGCTTTTTATTCTATTAAACCTGTCTGTATATATGAGTAGCAGTCAAAACTTTTTTTATATTCCTATACCAATCTTTATCTAAATTCTGTTATCTGGTATTCATTCTGTATTTCCTTATATTGCTATTAAACTCTTGCTACACCTCGTTATCAAGCCATATTCTGTTCTGAAAACATCATTTATATTTTACTGTCAAACCCTTCTTTATATTCTACAATCAAACGTTTTTTTACTTTGTGCTATCAAACCCTCTATACTCTGCTATCAAACATTTATTCATATTCTGCTATCAAACCCTCATTCATGTTCTATCATCAATCCATCATTTATGAAGCTCTATGAAAATATATTTAATTCACCACAAAAAATAGGTAAAACTTTATTTAACCTTCAAGAAAGTTATGGAGCAAAAACTTTATATTTTTCAACTTGAGTTCTAGCTGAGGATATCCAGCTTCTAGTTGGGTTATTATGCCCGTATAGGCCTGGGCACGGGCGACCAATCTGGCCTTTAGGGACAGCTGGGCCTCGTCAGAAGGGGCGGCCAAGGTCTTATAGCGACCTTCCTTCACCGCCGTCAGGTGGCGTAGGCGCGCTCTTTGCTCCTGAAGGCGTAGTTGTTCCTGTGCGGGAGAGAGTATCGTAAAGCAATGATTAATTGAGGACTCAGTATGCCTAATCATGGGGAAAAAATCACATTACACTCGAATTATATCATTCACTAGAGAGGTTGATAACTAGTTCGAGTAACACTCAATCTAAGACGACCCAGCCCCTCGGAAATGACCCACCTCCTGCTTCTTGACGAGTTTCTCCTCCAGGTGTTGGGCTGCCTCCTGCAGTAGTCGCACGTTCTGGGCGTAGAGGCGTTCTTTCCTGTTGCACTCCTCCTCCAGGCGGGATCTCTCCTGCTTGGCACTCTCTGTGGCACTCTGGATTTCACTCAGGTGCTGTGGGTGAGATTCGTCGCATTGACTGACTGATGTGTCGATCTGGCGGAGCTAATAATTCTATTTGTTTTAGGAAATTAAGTTTATTCTTATTGGTGAAATTTGACAGTCCAGATTCGTCTAGATAGCGCTGCGTTAAGAAAATTGAATATTCTGCTCAAATTATCTAAACTTAACATCAACGGGTGAAAGTTTTATTAATTTGTCCTTATTTTTAACGAGAAATTTACTCTTTTAGTCAAAATTCATTAGAAGCACCATTCACTGTTTCCTATGCTTGTATGAACAACAATGGTTCTTATACTACGGAATTTTGAAGCTTTCCACGATAAGTCTAGGGTTCTGTTAAGCATTACAAGTCATTTGGCACTGTACCTTCTGTATAAACCTGTAAAAATTCATGTATTTTCAAATATAACCCCAAGAAACATACCCTTTTCGACTTGGTTATCTTTCTCTTGAGGATATCTTGATGCATCAGTCTAGTCGCCTTGGCAGAGTTGGGGTCCCGCCTGAGCTTGCCGATCGTAGCCATGGCTCGACCCTTCAAGGCTGCTTCGACCGAGACGCTCTGCTCCAACTGGCTGGCGAGTTCCTTCTGTGTGGCTTCCAGGGCGCGCCATCTAGCCTGTAGGGTCAGGATCAGCGTTACTGTTACCCAAGAGCTATCGTAATTCTTTAAAATCAAAATTATTTTCGTACAAATCCATTACTTAAAACTGGGCTGTTCGCTGAGCGCAATTGCAAGTGAGGGGTTTGTCGTGAGAGGAGGAAAACGGTAAAATTGTCCCACGAGAGACTAAACACACCATGTACAGTGTTTATATGTGTGGCCGCAAAATTACCTTATATACAAACGTTAGAGTATTAAGAAACAGTCAAGGTGATTAAGACAGCAATTATATGATAGTTCAGCCCGATTTGGTTACCTTGTGTGTGGTATTAGGTTTACCAGTGACCAACTGACGCCCAGTTTGAATTCATGACCCTCAAAACTCGGGTTAAAGAGGAGGTCCAAGAGTTACTGACACTTACAACGGACCTTAGCGCTCTGGTACAATCGGTAACGGGCCGTACCAGGCCTGAAAGGCGACAGAATTAGTGAAATTACATTTAAGGAACAGCCACCTTTACCTGCATACGGTTAATCTCAGTCTTCATAGCGTGTAGGTCTCCCTCTGTCCCCGTCTCCTTGCGAAGGGCGTCCCTGGCGTCCTTTATCTCTACTAGGTTCCTCTCCCACTCGGTCCTGATGCGAGAGGCGTCTAGGACTTTCCCCTCAACTTCCTCCTTCGTTTTTCGTAAATTCATCATCTCTTTTTCCCTCTTGTTTGCTTCTTCGTTCAGTTCCTTGTGGGGTAGAAAAGCGATCATTATTTAAGGAGCCGGTGTAAAGGCAATTTCTACTACTACTACAACTAATGCTACTACTACTACTACTATGCCATGAACGTTATTCATTTATGCCGGTCGAGTTCCAAGTTCACATAAAAATGGTTCAGCAAACAGTGAACGTCCGTCTGCGTTAAAAAAAAGATACACAAGCACGTGTTAGCATATTTCATTTGGTGTAATGTCAATAATAATGCAGATAATATACAACTACCACTCTAGAGCCATCTAATGGTGAACCCTTACTCAAACAACAAAAACAGACACGAATTGTAAATTTAGATTCATTCCTAGGTTTACTGAGTTACTTACAAGGGTCAATAATTTCAAAATAGTCCTGATATTCTAAAAACCGCCGTCGGTTCCATGAATTGTAACTTTAATCATGCTGTTTTAGTCAAACTCGAATTCCACAATTAACCTCTCAACGGCCTCAGTGGTCTAACGGCCCCCATAGTGGCTATCTGTATTATTGTGACAGTTGAGTAGTTGACATTGTTTTCGCCGTGAAGGCTATATATAAGGCTCTCCTCGTCATCATAGCTATTTGTTTGATCAAAGGAAAACAGTAAGTAAATACTTGAATGATTACTTATAATGATACAGAGTGTTTGGTGTGTGCTATTTAGGCGTGGGCGAGTGTTGTCATTTGCGATATCCTAACTTAGGCCTACGTATACGTTTAGATAATGTTTTCAGCCATCTCTATATCGTTTCCAAGGGTGAAAATATGTCAACTTAACCGTACATAGTGGTTGTTTGTACTATTACAAAAATTGTGTACCAAACTAACCTATCACCTTACGGTTTCACCACAGTTGTATTTGATTGATGAATTTATTTAATTAGAAAGGCGTCACTTAGGAATTTTCCTGTTGACAGCAGATATACTTTGACAGTAGTTGCAAATTTTAATTAAGATATGTTTGACGATTAACTGTTCTTTTACAGATGTTTGACATCAACAATGATCTGTAAAGATGGTCAAGAGTAAATGAGGTATTCTTGGAAGGGTGCATCAATGCTTTGTAAAATGGTGAGTCTTGAGTCTTTGCGGCAGCTGAAATTGTTTTCTCTCTCTCCTCTCTCTCTCTCTCTCTCTCTCTCTCTCTCTCTCGGAAACGTCCATGTATTTTTGCATTTTGATTCTTGTCATTGTAGTTAAGCAGCCGGTTACATTATCAGTACTTTTAGATAGCTTAAACTTAGGTCATTACTATATTGGTTTCACAGATATGGCTAAGGGCTGTTCTCGTGTCCTTTCTCAAGTAAAGATAGACTTTATGTTAAAGGGTTTATAGTAAGCAATTAAGCATTCTCAGAGACAAGATGCAATGAATACGTATACTTTTAGGCCTGTACATGAATATTTATTATCGTTTGTGTATTCTGCCGTATCTCTGACGGATAGTCGGGCTATATGCATGTTTGTGAATCTCTTAGCCTATAAGAGTGGATGTGGACCCAGCAGGCCCGGCACGGACCTTTCGACCCGGGCCATCCAACCGAGATTTCAATATTATCTAAAACTTACCTTCAGCTTTGCCATGAGCTGGGTTTCAGAGGCGTCGCTCTCTCGGGAAAGTGTCTCCCTGGCCGTCTTCTCCTGATGGAGCCTTGCATCTAAGGTCGCCACGGCGCTGTGCAGTCGCTGCTGGGTTTTCACGGCGTCTCTTAGGCCGTTGCGTTCGGTCTCGACGTTGCCCTCGAGCCTGGTCAGACGACTCCTCAGGATGTTTAGTTCTGAAATGTATTGTGGGTGGTCTCAGCAATGTTAGATGCGCTAGGATTAGGCTAATAGCCAATGACTCATTCAGATACTCAGTTCCAGTAGTTATTGTGTATAGTACTATTGATGGGACAGATGATAACAACAAGAAAATATTATGTGTCATAGCATTAGCAGATTTTCTTGCTGATTATCCCTCTGTGGGAGTTCTTCGGGAGACATGGGAGTGGATAGTCGCTATAGGCCCACGCAGAATCTGTAGGATACTCTATTAATGGCCCCAAATTTTGCGTTATTTGTAATGATACACTCCTACAATAACGCCATCCTATAGTCTAGTGATAAATTTTAGAATTATGTTATTGTAAAGTTATTTAATAAAAATGATGTAAAAGCAGGCCTGCATAGACACAACGCATATATATATATATATATATATATATATATATATATATATATATATATATATACCAATTAATTTGAGGTCTTCGCATGATATATGTATAATATACAGTATATTGTGTGTATATATATATATATATACATATATATATATATATATATATATATATATATATATATATATATATATATATATATATATACACATACACCATGCGAAGACCTCGTTTTAATTTGTTCCTTATACTAATAAAATAATTGGTTTGAACCAATCATCGTGAGATTTAATTCCTTCAATGGCCTACCTTGGTTCAGCCTAGTTAGATTCTGTACCAAGCGTTCCCGATTCTGCTGTGCTTCCAAAAGATGGCGCTGCACTGTCAACGCTTCTTCTTCTAGGGCAGTTTTTTCAGCCTCCCGGTCACGAAGAAGGGTCCTGAGACGCCTCTCCTCTCTCTCTGCAGGCGGGGCTTCGCTTCCCTGTGAAGGAAGGTTAATTTATCTTTGAGTTTGTTTGGTCATTGTATTAGAAACCTCTTGCTTTCAGGTTGTGTATTAGTTAGGTACCATAGAGCCATGATAGCTTTTGTCAGGGTTCTGTGATGTGTGGACAAATGTGTGTGGATACTGAGTAAAAAGGGGGTACATGGACCAAGGTTTTGTCATCCAACATCTCTGTGACACCAAAATTAACAAAGACCACCATTTTCCCCTTTTTGTTTAGATTAAGTAACTTATAAAATTAATTTTTCATGCTTTCCCTAGTAACTTGGACGAACAGTTTCTATGAAAGCCAAGTTACTGCAAGCAATTTTCAGAACCATTCCTATAAACTCAAATTGTTTAAATGAAGACCCAAGTTATTTACGCTAGGAACTTAGAGATTTTAACGGTAACCAAAACAAAAGTTTTGATTGAAAACAAAGTTGTATGGCAGGAATATCTACAGCCATTGCCAGTAACTAAATCAAAAGTTTATTTTAAAATCAGGTTATTTACACAAGTAATATTCAGTGCCTTTACCAGTAGCTTGAACAATATATGTCTTTTAAAAACCTAGTTATTTACGCCAGCGATTTCAAAGCCTCTGCTAGTAACTCAAGAGACCAATTTCCAATGAAATCCAAGTTACTTACACCAGCAATTTCCAGAGCTTTGACGAGGTCCTTGTTGATTCTGTCAACTGCGCACTGGTTAGCGCTGATCTTCTCTTGTCCTCTGCGCAGGTCACTCTCGAGTCTGGTAATTAGTTAGAGATCAGTTATACTTTGCATTAAATTCCGCAATAAAAGCAATTTTTTTTCAGGATTAGTGGAGAAAAGGAAATTGAAATTGTGACAGGTCACGAGGCTGAATGAGAATTAGATAATTTGTTATTGAAGCAGAGATGTCCAGGTAAAGGGAATGTGATATTTTTTGAAAAAAAAAAATACAATTTACAATTTTCATGGAAGATTTTCTGAAAATTTTCGTTGTTGTCAACGATTTAGGAGAAAATTTTATGGCTTTTTTCTCTTTCTCCTGTGTGTGTTTGTGTATGTTTGAACATTCTCACACTTTCAGCGCAACGTAATGAGCATAAGTCAGCTTTCAAAGTAGAATAAATCTAATATGTATGATTTCCGTGTTCCTAGAGAGAGAGAGAGAGAGAGAGAGAGATGTAATATACCTTACAATATCAGCGTCAAGTTTTTCGACCACAAGCTTTGCAGCATCCCTGTTGGCAGTCTGCGCCAGAACAGCAGCTCTTCCGTCAGAAGCTTTCAGAGCAGCGTCTGCGGCACTGCGTTCTCTCTCAATCAGTTCGTCTTCCTGTTCGAAGAAATAAATATTTATCGCTTGATATCTTAGGCCTATGGCATGGAACTTCCAATAGATTGCTTGAAAGGTCCTTTCGTAGCAAACGTACGAAGTCCGTATGGGGCTTTATACAAGAAAACTGAACATAATTTATAAAAACATATAGAAGAAATGGCACAGTGATTGAAAACACACACTATGAAAGCCCTAGCGTCCTATAACACATGGAATGGACGCCAAAATAGGCGCAGATCTGCGTGTGAACAGCATAATGTTCTGAAACAGCACATTGGAAATCATAATAAAAAGAATATGGAAAAAGGTCGCCAAAAATGCTCTCAAACATCTTGCTTCTAAGAAGTAGCATTAAAAATATTCCATTATTTAAGGAGATACGAAAATATGATGCCATAGGACTAAGGAAATGACTTTCACTCACCAGGTTCCTACACTTCTGTCTGATCTCTTTGATGCGTCGACGGATATTGTCTGCGGATTTTGAAATGGCCGTGTGCTCGCCCACCTTGTCAAGGGCCAGATCCTCCAGACGGCGGTGGACGTTCGGTGGCTGATCTCAGGCGCCTGTACACGCCCTCCAGTCTACGGGTTTCCTCGTGCGCCTCCTGGTGGTAGATATATGGCACTGATTTGTAAGATATGCGGTGTATCTTTTCTGCAGTTTCTTAAGCCTTTAGTCGGCAGTGGAAAGAAAGTATATTTTTTTTAATGAAGATCTTCCATCGTATGAGTGTATTGCCATACTGTATATGTGGTAGACAAATGAATTATTATTATTATTATTATTATTATTATTATTATTATTATTATTATTATTATTATTATTATTAATTATTCACAAGATTCTTGCAGATAGGTCATGGAAAGTTTTAGCACGTATATATATATATTACTTGTTATATATGGTAAATATATTACATATTATATATATTGATCTATATAGCACTTTCAGGTCCTAATATATGATATATTTTTCAAGAGATGACTTATTAAGCATGCATGCGTGAGTGGCGAAAGAAGCAGAAAGAGTTACTGATACATTTCAAAGAATCAAAGGCGATTCATCCAGACTATACCTTCAGCAACTGCCGATGCTGAGCTTCCAAGTGCTCTACAACATTGGCCAACCCTTCGTGGCGTTCGGCTAGCTGATGGGACTCGTCTCGAACCGTTGCCAGCCGTATGCGCCTAGTCGTAACCTCTCGCTCGTGGTAGAGCAATCTGAAAGAAGGTTTATAAGTTTAATTCATTCATTTATTTATTTATTTATTCTTTTTATTGCTGAGAGGCTGCTAGCTTTTCGAACACTTTGTGATTCATTGCCTTTCCCGCTAGGTTCCTTAGAAGTGGTAACGGTCCGTCACTCTTTAAAGATTGGAAAGTATTCATGGCATTTCAGTGCTTGTTTGTATGGTAGTAAGTTTTAGTTTAGAAGGGAATCAAGATTTAATTGTCTTTATCGAAGGCAGCTTTTGTCTAGAGGCCAATTCTATCTTTGTTAGTGCACAAGATGTATTTGAACCTGTATCTTAAATATTCCACGTACACACCATTCGATTTCAACATTACATAGACTTTGTGACTGGCTGATAATAATTCTGGTTTAGTCAAATCATTACATATCATTGGACTTTACCTTACAGAATGTGCTTCATGCTTCATTTGCATTTCTCTGACTGCTTTCCTTGTGTTGTAAAGCTGAAAAATAAAAGATTAGATATAAGATTAAGTCATTCTTACTCATTTTTGTATTATGTGATTCTTATAAGTGACCACCAAATCAATTTGATTACTCCAATGTTTACCCAGTTAATTTGATCATTAACGTGACTAAATTAATTTGTTAGGGTAACTGCCTGAATAATTTGGTCATATATTGACCACCTAATTGATTTGTTAACTCATGTACCCTTTAGTCATTTTGATCATTCATATGATCACTAAATTAACTTCGTTACTATGTGACTTCCAAATTAACTTGACCATCACAGTAATTACTGATTAAACATATGGTCATATATTAGTGTATACTGCAACGTGCATGACGCTTTCTTCCAAAAATCATCATCATCATCGACAATACATTTCAAATCTCTCTCCCTCTCTCTCTCTCTCTCCTCTCTCTCTCTCTCTCTCTCTCTCTTCCATGACTCACCTCCGTCCGCAGTCCCGCGTGCTGTGCAAGGAGCTGCTGCAAGTGCTGTTGCGCCTCGCTCTGTTCCTGGGAACGCCGTTCCAGTACCAGCACATTGGCTTCCCACGCCCTTCGTACTCCAACGGCCTCCAGTTCTGTGGGAGAACGGAAGAAGGAGTAAACAAATGAAGAAGACTCCGATAGCGGGGTAGCGCCATCAGTGCACCTTACGTGGTGCAATTTAGGCATTACTTAGAGATCTTTGCAGCGTCCCTTCGGCCCCTGGCTGCAACCCCTGTCATTCCTTTTACTGTACCTCCATTCATATTCCCATTCTTCCATGTGACTTTCCACCCTCTCTAACAATTGTTTCACAGTGCAACTGCGAAGTTTTCCTCCTGTCACACCTTTCAAACCTTCTTACTGTCAGCTTACCTTTCAGCGCTGAATGACCTCACAGGTCCCAGTGCTTAGCCTTTGGCCTAAACCCTATATTCTATTCTAATGAAGAAGACTGTACGTTGATGTTGATCCAACGCCCAAACAAAAAGAGTTTTATGTGAAATACAAAACTTTAGTGATTTATTTAGAAAGTTACAGCTCTCCTCTGTTACCTAGCTGCTGCAGTTCGTCCTGCTGTAGGCGAGCGCGCTGCTGCAGCGCCTCCGTCAGTTCGGCCACTTCGGCGGACGCCTGGTCCAGGGACGTGAGCGTCGTCCTCTCTCTTTCCAGAGATGCCATCAAGCGCTCTACCAGCACGTCCTGGAAATATACAGGTTAGACTTTATAGGAGAGAAGTATAAATATCTTTTTTTTTTTTTTACTCACTGAAAACAGCGACCCCGATCAGTGATTAAGCTGAGAAAGAAGACAAAGAGATAGTTTTTCAATTTAAAATTCAATGAAGTCTTATAAAATGTATGTATATACATATATATATATATAATTATATATATATATATATATATATATATATATATATATATATATATCGTATATATATATAATATATATATATATATATATATATATATATAATAATATATATAGATAGATAGATATAATAGATTTAAATTCTCAAATAAATTTGTCCTATTTAAAGATTTTGACCTCAAAAAGCATTTTCACTTTTATGATCAAACTCGAAAGTTTTGTACATTGATATAACCTAATCTGGTTACAGAAAACCTCAGCATAGAGAGCCATCGGGCCTGGGCTAGCCATGGCACTGGTATACTAAACACATTAACTTCTGCAAGATGGAAAAAAAAAGTTAAGTTCTGGGAAAAAGAAATTGAAAGGCGGAAAATCAGGACAAGTCTTAAATTCTGGGAAAAAATTGAAAGGTGGAAAATCAAGACAAGTCTTAAATTCAAGGAAAAAAGAAAATTGAAAGGTGGAAAATCAAGACAAGTCTTAAATTCAAGGAAAAAAGAAAATTGAAAGGTGGAAAATCAGGACAATTCTTAAATTCTGGGAAAAAAGAAAATTGAAAGGTGGAAAATCAGGACAAGTCTTAAATTCTAGGGAAAAAATGAAGGGTGGAAAATCAGGACAAGTCTTAAATTCTGGGAAAAAGAAAATTTGAAAGGTGGAAAATAGGAAAAAATGGAAGGTGGAAAATCAGGAAAATTCTTAAATTCTGGGAAAAAAAATTGAAAGGTGGAAAATCAGGACAAGTCTTAAATTCAAGGAAAAAATGAAAGGTGGAAAATCAGGACAAGTCTTAAATTCTAGGAAAAAATGAAAGGTGGAAAATCAGGACAAGTCTTAAATTCTGGAAAAAAAGAAAATTGAAAGGCAGGCAAATCAAGACAATTCTCACCTGGGCCATC
This sequence comes from Macrobrachium rosenbergii, assembly GCF_040412425.1. Taxonomy (NCBI): domain Eukaryota; kingdom Metazoa; phylum Arthropoda; class Malacostraca; order Decapoda; family Palaemonidae; genus Macrobrachium; species Macrobrachium rosenbergii. The sequence goes on from NC_089745.1 coordinate 10,177,979, forward strand.
TTGTCTTTCTCGAGGTTCGCCCTGTCCCAGGCGGTGTTGTGGAGAGCCCTTTCAAGTGTGGTGACGTCACCGTCGCTCTGTTCCTTAGCAGCCTTGATGGCCGCCACTCGAGCGCCGATCGACGATATCTCCTGCTTGAGGTGAGACTCTGGAAAGAGAGAGAGAGGATGGTTAGTGAGAGTTATTTGTGGAATATTTTAGGTCTCTGTCATTTTGGTAACGTTTCTTCACCTTGACTTCCTTCGTTCCTTGTACTGTACCCCCTTTCATATTCTCTTTCTTTCATCTTACTTTCCACCCTCTCCTGGCAGTTGATTCATTAGTGCAACTGCGAGGTTATCCCCCCTGTTACGCCTTTCAGACCTTTTACTGTCAATTTCCGTTTCAGCGCTGAATGACCTCATAGTCCCAGTGGTTGGCCATTGGCCTAAATTCTATCTTCAATTCAATTCGGTTAAGTTTAGTAATAAGGTAATGGAAGTGGCTTGGAAAATGGTTATAAATATATTAATATAATAAATCGATTATATATATATATATATATATATATATATATATGTGTGTGTGTGTGTGTGTGTACGTGCGTATGTACGCATGTGTAGTGAATACACAGAAAAAGTCACGTGCGTGGGCCGTGCGTCTCTGTATATAATTTCATAGTGATTGATAATGATCGATATTGGAGACTAACATAATTCAGTCTAGACAGAAACTAATGTAAAATGGAGCTAAGATGAAAAAGTCACGTTCAGCCAACTCACTGAATTCAATTTTGATTTGATATCTCATCTAATTCAAGACGCAAATCAGAGTAAATGTTTTATCATGACCTGTAACAGAACACAGCAATAGTTTCGTGCTACGCCAGGTTGCATTGAATCGATCAATCAATCACCGGCACGGTTTGACGAGGGGTTCTGTCCTATACAGCATAGCTTTGGAATTCTTTTTTCTTCCGTTTTTCAAAAGTTTTTAACATTTCTTCCTTTGAGAGGCTGAAGTTATAATTATCATATCCTTCAAAACCCTTTCTCTTTCTTGTTCCCCGTAGGGGGATAGTGCTGTCAGTATACCTCAAGGGGTGCACTGTAGGCATTACTAAAGGTTCTTTGCAGCGTGCCTTCGGCCCCTAGCTGCAACCCCTTTCATTCCTTTTACTGTACCTCCATTCATATTATCTTTCTTCCATCTTGCTATCAACTCTCCAAGGTATTCCTTTTGTTACACCTTTCAGACCTTTTACTGTTAATTTCCGTTTCAGCGCTGAATGACCTCATAGGTACCAGTGCTTGGCCTTTGGCCTAAATTCTATATCTATTCCATTTCATTTCAAACATCCTCGGTAGATAGGAAGTAATGAAGAAAAATTGTCTACAAATTTGATGGTTTTCTGGAAATAGTTAAATTTAAATAATGTTTTTTTTATTGTAAAATGTCCTCACATATTTCAAGTGTATGGTTAATTTGATGGTTTAAGAAGCATTCTAAAGACGTGGGAGTGTATTACAGACTATATATCTGTCTATCTGTCTATCTGCCTAACTGTCCGTCTATCTATCTACTGTATACACCTGCATGGCTATCTGTCTATCTATCTATCTATCTTTCTGTCTATTCTGTCTATCTGTGCTATCTGTTATATCTGTGCATCTGTCTGTCTACCTGTACGTCTATCTATCTATCCACCTGTCTGGCTATCTGTCTGTCTATTTATCTATCCATCTATCTGTCTATCTATTCTTTCTACCTATCCTATCTAGTATATCTATCTATCCTATCTATTATATCTATTTATATCTGTCTACCTGTTCTGCCTGTCTATCTAACTATCTGTCTGTCTACCTGTCCTTCTATATACCTATCCACCTGTCTGGCTATCTATCTATCTATCTATCTATCTATCTATCTGTTCTATGTATTTATCTATCCGACGTATTGTATCTATCTATCTATCTATCTATCTATCTATCTATCTATCTATCTACCTGTCCGTCTATCTATCTATCCACCTGTCTGCTATGTATCTATCTATCTATCTAACGGTCTGTCTATTCTATCTGTCTATCTATCCTATTTTTCTGTCTGTTTTGTCTGTCTATCTACCTATCTATCTATGTATTTATCTATCTGCCTGATGGACAGGAACGCAACAAAACATCCTTACCGTGTTTCCTAGCCTGGTGCAGAGTCTGCAGCAGTGTGTTCTCCTCCTGCCTCGCCTGTTGCAACGACTCTTGGGCCACGAGTCGAGCTGCGCAGGTCTTCTGCCGTTCCACTTTCGCCCTGTCTAGGATTCACCTGCAGGGGATCCAACGAGACGATTAGAGATGTCATAAGGGGATATAATTATCTTTAATTACGTTCAGTTCCTTACCTGTCACCTGCATCTGGTACGTGATAACGTATAATGTCCTGCTAATGTGCAAATTATAATTCTGTAATGGTGACAAATGTGTCTGAAGGAAGCACTGTTAAAGGAACTCCACTTGACTGAGGAATAAAGGAAAAGACCCCGTAGTAGGGTAGTGCCGCCAGTCTACCTCAGGTGGCGCACTGTAAGCATTACTTAAGGTTGCTTTGCAGCGTCCCTTCAGCCCCCTTGTTGCAACCTCTTTCATTCCTTTTTCTGGTCCTCCGTTCATATTCTGATTTTTCCATCTGACTGTCCACCTTCTCTTTACTATTGTTTCATAGTGCAACTGCGAGGTTTTCCTCCTGTTACATCTTTCAAACCTCCGTCGCTTTAAATTTCCCTTTCAGCGCTGAATGGCCTCATATGTCCCAGAGCTTGGCCTTCGGCCTAATTGTATATTACAGTTCCAACACCAATAAAGGGCAAGAGTTAAATGGCTCAATGTATCTAAGGACCTCCGTTATTCACTAGTATAAGATCTTGAATCTGTAGATCTACTCTCTCTTTGCTGGCATCTACCACCTCATCGTGACCTATTAAAATCCCAGCCAGTATCAGTTTCTTGAAAATTTCAGTAATGCTTGGTTTTTACACTGGAGGATCATTAACTGTTTTCCCATCTGTTAGGTTGTCCGTTCTTGGCATTTATTTTTGGGATGTTTATATTGGTTTGGTAGCCGAAACATTGACCGCTCGGCCCATATTGTCAGCGAATTTTTTAGACCTTGAGGCAGATGACCTCTCTTCTTCTGTAACTCTCTCTATGTAATCTAAGGTTTGACATTCCCTGCCGCTGCTAATGCTTCTTTATACTTACGACAGGAAGTTTTGCACATCTATGTATCACTGTAACTCAAAGAAAGAAGTTTTCTCATACTTAGAGGAAACCTCAGTTCCTGATCTTATCTCTAACTGAGAAAAAGCTTCTGACCTTTGCCAGTAAAGTGCCCAACATCTGCCAGTCTAGCATTCGTCCCTTCTTCTGTATACTATGATCTTGAGCTTTCTTTCCTAATGGAAAGGTCACGCCCTTTGGCTCTCATTTTCACCTAACTTGTCTCTGGGCAGTTCCAATACTCCTTAACCTTCCGTGTTGCCTCTGTCTGACCTTACGTCCCCGGTATTTCTAGTTTGTAATGCCTGTAAGGGTCTTGCATCTTGAAATATTGTATGGTTTGAATTGAATATAGAATTTAGGCCAAAGGCCAAGCACTGGGGCCTACGAGGTCATTCAGCGCTGAGACGGAAATTGTTAGTAAAAGGTTTGAAAGGTGTAACAGGAGGAAAATCTCGCATTTGCACTATGAATCAATTGTTAGAAGAGGGTGGGAAGTAAGATGGAAGAAAGAGAATATGAAGGGAAGTACAGTAAGGAGAAAGAAAGAGGTTGAAGCTAGGGGCCGAAGGCACAAGGCAAAGGACGTTAGGTATAATGCCTACAGTGCACCGCACGAGGTGCACTGATGGCACTAACCCCCTACGGAGATTTAAATATTGTATGGGTAACTGACTGGATCGTATTCCCTAAGGAGCTTGGAGTCAAACTGTCTTGGGCTTTGCTGTCTCTCCTAACCTGTGGAGGGTAACCATTCCAACGACTGTCCTGTTGTCTTCAATTCTGCTATCACTGATGTACTTGAAAGCTTTCTCCCCTATCAGTGGTCATTCCAGACTTACCAGGCTTTGGAATTTTCTCCCTGCTCCTGTTTCTCCCAACTTATAATAACCCTTCTTCCTTTAAGAGTAGGTCTATTACTGCCTTTATCATCGAGTCCCTATTCTTCCATATTTTTTTTTCTTTTATATATATATATATATATATATATATATATATATATATATATATATATATATATATATATATATATATATATATATTATATATATATATATATTTTCAAAATCATGTATCGCGTTCTCACCGATAAAAATAACCAAATAACTCTAGACTATATAATTTAATCTTTGCCTAAGCATTTAATTTAAGTCGACTCACCTGAGCTCTGGTCACGGACTGTTGAATGTCGAAAAGCTGGGCTCCCAAGGCTACGTTTTCCCTCTTGAGATCCTCCGTCTGCTGGTTCTGTACGAAAGAGACAGAGAGAAATGATAGATTTTATATATATATATATATATATATATATATATATATATATATATATATATATATATATATATATATATACATACACGCAAACATACATAAATACAGCGCAATGGTCAGAGGCTCCAATGGAGTCGTTGGTTCTCGCAGTTCGAGGGATCGAGTCCACCAGGTGACGAACTACTTATTACTATTAGTTATAATTCCCCTTCGGTATTATTTCCGAGGTAGAGCGAACTGGATATTAACTGCATTTGTAGTTTAATGTTTGTGTATATAAGATTCAGGGTGACATAATAAAAAAATATATACATACATACATTGCCGAAAGGTTGTGATGGCAGAAAGCCAGAGATGCTCAAGTTCGATACATATACATAATTTCTTGAAAACTCGCAATGTTGAAAATTGATACATGAATTTTATACACACTTGAAAGCAGATGATGATGATTGATATCCGAATTTTTCGTACGTATGTACATGTTTACTTTCCAGTACTGTATTTCTGTGTTTACCTTTGATTGTTATTGTATTATGTGTCGACGAGAATTTTATTCTTATTAAAATACATGAATATATGCTAATATGACCATCTGTTCACAACTGATTACACTTATATTTTGTTATATTTAGAGGAATAGAACAATCGCAAGAAAAGAAATAATTCCATAATCTACTGAAAGCTCCCTCTCATAGACAAACGGACAAACCAGACAAATTAATCAATAATGAAAAGAAGAAAAAGTGACTAAAGAAAAGAACCGACCAACTGACGAAGGCGAAGTTGAAGCTGGCTCTTCTCCTCGCGAAGCTGACGCCTTTTGGCCTCCTGGAAGCCGCGCAGAAGGGGATGATCTGGTCCCAGGGTCTCCAGGACCCCTCGCCATGACGGGCCCCCTCCGGGTACTGTGGGCGAAAATTTGGGGCAGATGTATGCAACATATAATAATATATATATATAGCATATATATATATAATATATATATATATATATATATATATATATATATATATATATATATATATATATATATATATATATATATATATATATGTATATTTATAAATAATATATGTATATTTATGTATACATGTATATATATATATATATATATATATATATATATATATATATATATATATATATATATTAAACAAAATGGAAGCTAGGCATCAAAATATAAAAAAAAATATTACGGTGACAACCTTTGAACAAAGAGACCCACCAGATAGATGGAATTAATACCTAAGGACGTGTCTTCGTCAGCAGCTCCTGACGAAGAGGGCGGTGGCGATATGAGAGGCGACAGCACGCCCGTCGGTGGAGATTCCTCTCCGCGTCCTCTACCTTCTTCGCCTTCTCCACCGTGATCTAGAAGGTCTCCTCCTCCTCCCTCTTCGTCCCCCTCACTTCCTCCATTCTCTTCTCTCTCGCGTATGTCCTCCATTTCAAGATGATCGTCCATTATCGTTTTCTATCCACACCTTCAGTGAAATCAAAGATGAATAAAATGAATGGACGGGGAAATAAATAGGTAAATTACATACCTATATGAATGTATAACTAAATCACGAAAATATGGAACGTGATGAATATATGAATGAAGGCAAAATCCATGAAGGAAAGAGAAACAATGGAGTGCTGCAAGGCCTTCCGACTTGTAGTCCTTTACTTAGCAGAGTCGCCTAGTAAAGGACTACCGAAAGGCCTTGCAGCACTCTGTCGTTTCTCTTTCCTTCGTGGATTTTGTCTTTATTTATATCAATCTATATGAATATTTATTCCCTAAGATCACCGTTCGTTTGTAGTTAATCGCCTGGAGACGTTTCCCGTCCTAGGGACGGAATGGAAATAACTATACCCTATAACAAGAGTTAATGAAGTTATACCTCAATACCCCTGTCCCCATAGGGGTGTAGTGCCGTCAATGCACCTCATGCGGTGCACTGTAGGCATTACTTAAGGTTCTTTGCAGCGTGCTTTCGGCCCCCAGCTGCAACCTCTTTCGTTCCTTTTACTGTACCTCCTTTCATATTCTCTTTCTTCCACCTTACTTTCCACCCTCTCCTAACAGTTGTTTCATAGTGCAACTGCAAGGTTTTCCTCCTGTTACACCTTTCAGACCTTTTACTGCCAATTTCCATTTCAGCGCTGAATGACCTCACAGGTCCCAGTGCTTGGCTTTGGCCTAAATTCTGTATTCCGTTGAATTCAACTCACGCGTTGTTGGGATAGATGCTTAAAATTGAAAATGATTACCTAATTATTAATTTGTTTCTTTGTAACCAGGTCATATATTTGGCAAGGTCTTGTAGGCCTGTCATGTTCTCACCTAACTCCTAATTACTTTCAACCAAGCACCGCAATGGAACATTATAGATCTTAATCATAACACACTGGATAGTTAACTGAACTTACTTGTGCTGTCAAAGAATATGTAGTTGGTATTGTCTCGGTGAATGGTCACTAACCTAATGCAAGTGTGTCAGGTCTCGGCGTCCCCGTTGCCATGGTAACCAAGATGTACGACTGCGCGTTTGTTCACGACTCCCTAATCCACGTGCATCACTGTGTCACTATGACAACAGAGGCTCTCTCTCTCTCTCTCTCTCTCTCTCTCTCTCTCTCTCTCTCTCTCTCTCTTTATTAGATACTGAAATGCATCGATACCTTAGAGAAAAGTGATAGAATCGTAAATATTTGTCTAGTTTATCTCGCTTTCAGTATCTTCACAAGATTCTCCACTGTTATTTTTAAGTTCGATAGATACCTAGTAACGCTCAGTTCTTGTCTACTTTGCGAAACTTCTATAAAAAAAGTAAAAGTGCGCTGAAGTTTCTTCGGCGCAATCGATTTTTCTGTACAGCGTATAATCAAGGCCACCGAAAATACATCTATCTTTCGGTGGTCTCGGTATAATGCTGTATGAGCCGCGGCCCATGAAACTTTAACCACGGCCCGGTGGTGGAATGTCCTATACTGTTGCCAGATGCATGATTACGGCTAACTTTAACCGTAAATATAATAAAAAAAACTACTGAGGCTAGAGGGCTGTAATTTGGTATGTTTGTTGATTGCAGGTTGTATGATCAACTTATCATTTTGCAGCCCTCTGGCCTCAGTAGTTTTTAAGATGTGAGGGTGGACAGAAAAGGTGCGGACGGACAGACAAAGCCGGCACAATAGTTTTCCTATACAGGACTGAAAATAGATAAAATATCAAACACCTTTTATTCGACCAGGAATCGTCTTAGCGGAGAGTGACGTCAGTTTCAATTCGGCTGCCTAATTCTCAAACTCCAAAATATCAAAATTTCACAACACGCACATATACGCACACACACGGGAGGCGAAACCTATAGTTGCTGTTCGTCTTCCCCAAACCTGGGGCATAATAGAATGACTGAATGAGTTGCAAAAAATAAATAAGTAAATAAATATTAACCTTCCCACCTTTGCGCCGAGATAAACCAAATGGCAACCATGAGATAACTTTCATGTCACCCATGAGAAAGGTAATTCATGTAAACGTGTTTATTAGGACCTACAAACCCAGATACAGTCTGTTATTCTTCCGTTGATATTGAATTTATAATGATAACGGCACCCCCCTAAAGGGGGGCGGGGTGGTTAGTGCCGTCAGTGCACCTCACGTGGCGCAAAGTGGGCATTACTTAAGGTTCTTTGCAGCGTCCGACCCTTCGGCCTCTAGCTGCAACCTCTTTCATTCCTTTTACTGTGCCTCCTTTCATATTCTCTTTCTTCCATCTTACTTTCCACCCTCTCCTAATAATTGATTCATAGTGCAACTGCGAGATTTTCCTACTGTTACACCTTTTAAACTTTTACTCGCAATTTCCGTTTCAACGCTAAATGACCTCATTGGTCCCAGTGCTTGGCCTTCGGTCTAAATTCTGTATTCAATTCAGTTCAACTCACTGACTACTTAGCGTCTGTCCGTAGTTTATTCAGTAGCGTAGTACTAGTTTAACGTTATTCGTAATAACTTTATTGTGCATTTCAAACTATGAGCCGAAATGTGAAGCTTTCAAGGTCTTTAGGAAATTTACTTTTATTTTTCAATATTCTGCCACATCGACGGGGTACGGTTTAGTGCATAATATGTGGCATACTGTAGACAACACTAAGGCTTCTCTGCATCGTCCGTTCAGACATCAGCTGCATTTCCTACTTGCCTTTTACTTTTCGTCCTTTCCCTTTAGCCCTCTGTGTCTAGTGGTCCGACGTCTTTAACTGTTCTCGCTACAGTTATCACCCTTTAAGAAAAAATCCTTCAGGCCAACACTTGATCAGTCAAGAGATGTGATTCGATGGTTGCTTGATTTACCTTATGATGATTGAGATTTTAAATGTTTGGATCTCAGCTCTCAAAGGACACAAAGTACAAAGCCAGAATTTCGGAGAAACTTTTGTAAAAGCACTGTTGTTGTTAGGTTAATGGGATATGTAAAAATCACGATGTTTGCTGATTACTACGAGAAGCTGCATTAGATTTCATATTCGAACAAAATTATTAACCTCTATCTGCATTTTCCTATTAATCTTATTAATCTTATTTCAGAGAATTCTTTTGATAGGTAGCGTGTATCTAGAATTGCCTGTCGTTGCTAGAGTCATTCGTAATCTTTAAAATATGTTTTATGACTCATCCAGGTACCAAGACGTTTGGATGTCCAAAGTATTTAAGAAACAATGCACTCGCAATGTACAGCCCTAAGATGGTACAATAAGACGGTATATCAGGAGGATTAAGGATACCAAGTCCACCAAGAAAAAAATAAATATTCTACTGTTCTCTGAGTGTTATGATGGTGTGGATATCAGTTAATATGGAATGTGCCGTATGATTCGTTGAGTGTCTCTGCATACGCTTTTGCTGGTCCCGCAGGAGTTTCTATTATTTGAGACAAACTGATTCAGCTATGGTCAGTAGGGGTATGGATGACACGTGGAGTTTCTTGTAGCTAACTGTCCTTCGCAGGCCTTAGTACGTAGTACTCTTGATGGGTAGATGGGTATTCGGAGAAGAGGTGGATAATAATAATAATAATAATAATAATAATAATAATAATAATAATATTAATAATAATAATAATAATATTATTATTATTATTATTATTATTATTATTATCATTATTATTATTATTATTATTATTATTTGTAGAATAAATAATGTTTGGTTTTCAAAATGAAAACCAAACATTGGATGCCTCCATTGTTGATCACATGGGTTCAGGGCTTCCAGGGACTTTTCCTTACTTTTTTTTTATTCTTAACATGTTTAATACTGTAGGTCGAAGAGGTTCTTCAACACTACATTGCATACATCAAAATATTTAGCAATTAAAAAAATTGCCGTAATTGCTAGGGGACACATTCATTAAAAAAAATGTATAAAATTATAAACCTCTGTATCACTCTCTCTCTAAAAAACAAATAGATTCGTGATTGCAACAAGAGACGATAATATAAAACATCTAGAGCCATAAATCTGTCTCTTTCTAAAAAATCAAGAAAAAATAAAGAAGATTCGCGAACTGACATTCTTTCCCGAAAAAGTTCGATATGAACAGACAAGACAAATTACAGCATATAAAATGGTCGTGGTAGCAAGGTTGGTATTGACAAGGTAACGATTTTACAAAAATAGCAATATATTTTAATTAAATTTAACTATTGCGCACGAAATCGATCTAATAGAAAACGAGACTACTCGAATTTCTTATTATTATCGTTAAGAAATTAAAAGAAGAGCCGTTCAAAAGATTATTTAAGGAAATCATTTGTTGTCATGACACCATCGTTGCCACTTCCAGGAAAACGCTACCTGTAGTAATATTTTGGGTTGGTCTTCGTCACCTGGATTTTCAGTCACGTGACGTTATATAGCGCAGTAACACTGCCATTTTAATGTAATAATATGAGTGTATAAGGTCGACTTATATAGGTGCGTTCTTTTATTGACAGATTCTACCCAAGGGCGGCTTGAAGTGTAGATGATCTCAGGAGATGTTTACTTTGAGAATCACGCAACAGTAAACCTACCGGGAGGACCCAGTGTTTGACGTGTGACACAATGTCAAAATTAACTTTAACTGTCATATTTGTTAGCGTGGTTTGCGTAGTTTGCGAGGAGTCGAACACCTTTACAGAAGAACTACTAATTAAGCCACTTGCGTCCGGGCACGTCCAGTCTCACTTTGAATTCACAACTAGGTGGAGTGGACCGGAGATTGAAGGGTCCATTGAGAATTACAGAGATTTTGGTAAGTTTTTGTGATAAGGTGGCTTATTCTGTGCTTAATCCTTAATCCAGGAAGGATCAGTAGTCTGTAACTCTTTTCACTGGAATCTTTAGCCTTTTTCCTTTTTTTAAATGTTAGATAGGCTAAAGGCCTAGCCTAGCCTAGCCTTTCATGGGGATAAGCTAACTGACCTAGTCATCAGACTGGCCTAGGCCAAATTTACCGAGAGGAGCGGATGCAGAGTAGGGAGATTGGGGTTGGCGTGAGAAATCCGACCTTGAAAACGGGCCAAAATAACTACTTATGCCTACAATGCTATATCCTGACTTAACCAGAACTTACCTTCCTAACTTGATTTAGGTCGCCATACCCTGGAACCTCCCCTCCCTGTAACACTAAACATGAGCACATGGACTGGCCCAGGCTACCCCTTTATGTTAGTACGTTCAAATTACCAACGTCTACCCCTGTCTTCCTACTCTGCATGCTACCTCCTTGAGTTAATGTACGTAACTGCATTCTTTGCCTTGCAAGGCTAGGTCCCACCAGCCGAACCTTTATCCTGTAGAACGTTATTTAAGGGTACAGATCCCTCGAACCTAACCTTACCCAGCCTAATGTGCTGGGTCCTGTATGATTGGAGATGGTTCGTTGCCGCTGGACATTGCTAACCTAACTCGACATAGCCAATACCCTACCCCTCCCCTGAAGGCTAGCTATTACTACTTCATCATTATTGGTCATGTGAATTTAAGCTTTAGATCAAAATATAAATGAAGGAGCTGGAATTCCCAACTTTTGTTAGGAGACTATTACTGCCGCCTGGTTCCTGCCAGTTGCCAACTGGGGTATTTATTACATTTTGTTCATGTTTATGTTTGTCTTTTGTTCATGTTCAGGCGTATGATATTTACTGGACGGTCTTTTATGTATGGTTTAATGTTCACCCCCAAGGGTTTGATACTTAACATGGCTCCCATTTTGCTTGCAAACTGGTACTTACTGAACCTAGAGGAGCATGGTAGTAGTCTTCAGTTTTACCAGGGTTTCCATGCAAGTTCCACAACCACAATAAATCTGCTTGATTTACAATCTGATTGATATTTAGAGACATTAAGATGAGGTGTTTTGTGTCCAGTAAAAGTAATAAACTGAGATTTTGAAGGTACTGAGTGAAGTTAAGAGAGTGAACGTGATGAGACTTTATGAAGACTAGAATTGTACATTTCTTTGTTTCCCTTTAAAAGTCATTAACACTGTTGATGATGGTTTCTTTTGTGTTAAAACTGAGTGAACCATTTTGGTATTTTTCTTTTCATGTAGAATTCTGTTTCCTCCTGAAAGGAATTTGGTGTTTGCACTTGACACTACTACACCCAGTCTGTAGCTGAAGTTGGGACTTCAAGAAAGAACAGAAGTTGAGTGGCGTCTAAAGATATCCAGGAACTTCACCAGGAAAACTAGTGAAGTTTTTGCTGGATGAAAAGTTGCGAGAGCTTGAAGTCATTAAAAAAAATGCACTAGTGCTACTTTTGCATACAGTGCTTAACACTTCTGAAGCACTTTCAAAAAATTATCATCATATGTTATTGGTAAATTTTTTTCCAATCATATTCCATGAGCAAACTGTTTAATGAAGATTTTAAGTATTATGTATTAAATGAGTGGATATGTATGCCATTAATGTAGGCTTGGGTAGGCTAAGTAGGCTAGGCTGCTGGTGAAAGGTACTCATGTAGCCTGGATGGACAAGACAAGTGTCTTTTGGAGAAGAAATGGAAAGAAAACAAGTCGATCAGGGTCTGGATATCAGTATTTTTTATAGTTTAAGGGAAGGTGTCATACTCAATTACTGGTCGCTGTGATAAATGCTATACAAAATGTCTTATTACTGGACTATTAGTGTTGAAATTATAAGAATGGATTTAAATTTTGATAATTCAGTGGCAAAAATCAAAAGTATCCATGTACAAGTTGCACAATGTAAGCATTATGGGGAATGCAGTAGGGTGAAATTTGATGAGATTTCCATGTGCTAGTTAGGTACCATCAGACTGAACCTAACTCATCATTGGCTCTGGCTCTACCTAACATGTTGTAGGTTGCTGTGACCCTAGCAGTGGGGTTTTATCCTCTGACCCCCGGGTTTTGCCTGCCTTGAATTGTGAAATGGCTTGGGAACACTGGTGAAGTTTTAGACATTATTGGAAGAATTTATTTATATTTCACTTGAATCTGATTGAATATGATTTATAGCCTAGACTAAACTTTTACACTTGCTATTCAGTGTAGGTAGGCTAAGAGATTTATCTGCAAAATGCATCACATATAAAAGCAGCCTGGTAGAAAACCATCATAATAATGTAGCTGATAAGCAAAGAAATTTTGGAAATTGGTGTGCTGCTGTATTCAGATTTATTTACCTTTGTATGTTTCCATGACATGGAACACTGAATATGTTTTTAACTTTGTGAGCAGTTGAGTAGGCTGTATTCCTGTATTCTACAATACTGAGTGTAAAGGATGTTTATTAACCTTTTTCAGAGTTTGCTCATTATGATTTGTTTCCTCGAGCCCTTGGAGAAATTATTGAAGCATATCATGTCCGAGAACTACACCTAAGCTTAACACAGGGATTATGGCGGCATCGTATGTGGGGATATCCAGTGATTGATGCACCACCTGGTGCTCAGCTGTGGGTTTGGTTCAATCCCAATGTACATAAGTAAGTTTTTCTTTTCTCTTGAGCAAGGCTTATGGTACACGAGGAGTCTGATGATTGATATACTTACCATTGTCAGTTATTATAATTTTAATTTGTATTCGAAATGAATCCTGGCCATTGCCTATCTTTTGTGGGTGAAATGATACTTCTCACATTCCTGCATTATTTTTATCCCAGTGTCATTTATTGCAAATCTTATAATTCTTGGGAATGTGGAAAGATAGTCTGTTTTCATATTGTTATATCTTTTTTATTTGCGAGGAAAAGTACATATCTGTAAAAGTTTCTTTTCCATACAGCTTAGATCAGACATGGAGGGATCTTGTAAATGCATTAAGTGGACTTGTTTGTGCATCGTTGAATTTTATTGACTCCACAAACACAGTATCTCCTGAACTGAGTTATAGACCACAGGGCCTTGCTGAAGAATGGTAAGTTATGTATACTGTGTTTGTGTAAGTAAACTTGAGGCTTTGTTATTTAAGAGATATATAAAAGGTTGTTGATATTCTTTAAGATATACCATGACAGAAGAAAAAAAGCTGTTTAAGAATGAGCAGTCTGAATCAAAAGAGCTTGGCAAAAATTAGGTGCGTAATTCCACTAAATTGAAGCTTAACTCAGTCTGGATAAATGAATGTTCAAATATGACAGTCTAATATACAGTAACAGTATGTTTCTCCTTTGTCTTTAGTTAACTTGTTCTAGTTAATATTTAAGAAAACCTGCCTTCAATAAAGCTTTTTTTTTTATTTCACAGCCTGAAGGATGATAATAATAAACAGTGGTTCTATTGAAGATAATGTCAGTGATGATAAAGAACAATTTTTTGTTGTCTGGGTTCAAATGTTTGTAATCCAAACAGAGACTTGTTTAGTTTTCTGCCAAAAACAGCTGCATTTGCATGAAAAAAGGCTGTTAGAATCTTTCAAGAAGGTTATGAAAAGATAAAATGATGAATAATTTCAGTATTATAAAAAAGTTTAACCAGGACATTAGACAATTACTGTACTGCATATGAATTAAAACTGTAGTTGAACCTATGTGAATATTTAATATAAAGAAAATGTAATTACTGATTAGCAGCTTATTTACTTAATAAATTCTTGCTTAGGTTCTGGGAGTACTAACAGCATACTTTGATTTTGTTGTGATTGTCATGACATTGTGGTAGTGGAATATCAATAACACTAACCTTTGTTAGAATGCATTATAGATAAAGGGATTATGATATCTTTGTAAAGTTTACATTTTTCTAATAGATAAGTGTATTAGATTTTTAAAGCTGAAGTTGTATTATGTGTGATAAGGGATATGCATATACCAAATTATAACATTCATATAAGTTGTATGAAAGTTTTGTAATTCTATTCATGCTCTGGATCATTAAGCAGAATAATTAATATTCAGAATACAATAGGAATTTTGGCTGAGAAAATTTTGGTTACACCACTATTAGGTGTGTTCATTCAGTGGACTTAATTTTTATTCTTCTTGAATTTAAGTTATTGATGAAAGTTATAAGTGTAGGACTACAAAACATTTTAAAGTTCAAGTAGTGGTGTATTTTATATTTATCATGTAATTGAAATTGGAATAATTTTAAAGATTATTTTTCAAATTTTTCTTGAAGTAGTCAGTCCCTTTGAGATTATATTCTGTAATTACAGCCAGGTTTCTTATTTTTTGGTTAAGTTGCAAGAATCTATATTAAAAAGTATAACTTCCCATTTGTATTGTAGGTATTCATCCAACTCGTCATACTTGCGTTATGCTGCTCTACCTAGAGAAAATGTCTGCACTGAAAATCTCACTCCATGGAAGAAGCTTCTACCGTGTGATACAAAGGTGAATTTGAATGAATTAACATGTCAGTGTATATATCATTTATAGCCCAGTTAATGTAGTATCTTGTTTGCCAGTGTTTATATGAATGTTTCTGTCACTGAAAATGTAACTTACTAATTTTGTTACAGCTTTTAGCCCTTCATTACAACACTTTACTGGTTAGCCCTACAACAGTTTAGAATTATAACTGGGGTTTTCTTTTCTTAATATTATGTATTCTATAGAACTTTCTTATTTGTTTTCTGTCAAGAAGTTATTTACAAAAAATATGTAACAGAATTATGGGAGACAATTGAGAGCCTTTTTTTCAGCATGGGAAGAATGTCATCAAATTGTTATCATTTGAAAAGTTAACATTTGATTAACAGGATAATTTTTGTCATCTTATCTCTTCTGGCATCAGAACCAGTAGTTATACTACCTACCTTTAGATATACATATAAAGAAGTTAATGCCTTCAAATGTTTTTTTGGGGAGCTGAGGTTTCCCTTATTATAAAATTCATCTGTTGTACCTATATAGCATACTTCTTCATACATATAAGTTCTGTAACAGTGGTGATATGATTTCAGAGTGGACTTTCAATGCTTCTTCACCCAACACCACTGTACACTGCACATTATCATGCTTTATCAATCCATCTACGGCCTACCTGCAAAGTAAGTGCTCAGTTAAATTATTTTATGCTCCTGAAAAGATAAATCTGTTGCTAATTAGTAAATGACATATCTTCTATATGTATATGTATCTGGCTGCTTACATGACTGCTTATTTTGCAGGACAAAGATTGTACTTCATCACAGCTAGAATTAGTCCAGGCATTATCTCTGGTTCAGGACCCCACAGTGTCAATGAATGGACATCAGGACTGGAGCTTGCATCATCTATTTTCAGCTCCTCTGGTTTCTGTGTGCCCCTTGGCTTCAAAGTCTATGATATATGTGGATATAACCAGTAATGTAAGTCAGATATTGGTGCTGGATTGTTGTAAAGTTTGTTCTAAAAGGACTTTATTTTTCATTGTTCTGTGGATATATTTGAACAAAGTTTGTACAAAATTGCTTCTGATTTCAGCCTTCAACATTTATCTTTGCTTAACCAGTACACCATCATTATATAGTCAGTTTCTCCCTTCATTGAGTTAGATGTGGGATAAGCTCCGCCCCGACTCTCTGCTGTCCTGTGCTCGTATTGCCTGAGCTCCTGTCTGTGTAGGTCTTCATATGTCCTCTTTTTCCATTATTTCCTGGGCCATCCTATAGGTCATGTCCTCCTACTTCCATCTGCACTGCTTCTCTGACTAATTGTTCCTCATATTTTCTCATCACATATCCCAATCATCTCAGTCTTTGAGATCTTAGCCTTTATTCATATTTTTTGTGTGCTGCATTTTGTCTTTTTATTTATATATATTTTATTGACATGTAAATTGGGAACTTGGTTTAATCTATGTGTGCACTGTCCTCTTTATTGTTGATTTATTCATATTCACTTACACTCAGGTACAGTATATACTGTGTATAACTTTTGAATGGAAGAGAACAGAATGAACATACAAAAGAGTTGTTCCATAAAGTGTCACGTCTTTTGATAAGATGATGATTGTTTTGATAAATTGGTTTGAGACTGCTGGGTCTTACCTTTACATTAGAGGTGTTTGGTGAACCATATTTTATTTCTTTTTTCATTTTATGGACAATTTGCCATGCTCAGGACATTTTCAGTGGTGTACAGTTAGTGTGTAAAGTTCTGTAACACTTGTACTTAATGATGCTTACTTCTTATGCTGGCGTAGGCATGTTTGAATGGAAATTCTTCTCAAGAAGTTTCTTTTCTCTGTGTGTGTATTTATACAGTGCTTTTCTTTCACAGGATAAGGATGAATTTTCACTCTTCCCCAAACCAGATTCTATTCAAGAAAGCGGATCAGGCCTAAGTTTAAGAAAATATGGAGTTTATGACATAAGAAAAACAGAATCTGGAGAGCCCTTTAACCTTGAGGCTCATTATAAGTCCCGCCATATCTATGGGTTCATAACTTCTCCTGTCCTCCATGTCTCCAGATTTATTACAGGTAATTCATTGCTTTCTGTTTCTAGTTTACAGTTGACTCCTGGGATTCGTGGACTCAGTGATTTGCTGAATTTTTCTGTGGAACATATATACAGTATATACATTATTCGTGGAAAATTCTCCAGTTCACAGAATTTTTCATAGAGAAATATTCACAAATTACTCTATTTTCTTATCAGTTTCATGAATAATCCAATTTTTTTTTATAAAACTATTAAAATAGGCAGTTATAAGCATTTTTAGAGGGTTTTAAGTATTTGCAGATTTGAGCTATTTTGGGGGTTAGTGGTGCGCATCCCCCATGAATCCCGGGGGTCAACTGTATATTGGTTATCAATAGAAATGGGATATTTGTATAAGTTTTTGGAGAAGCTAGTGGAGGAAGTTCTTGTAGGAGAATAACATTTATTGTGTGTTTAGTGGTGTACTGAATGTTTTTGTAGCTTCCCCTGTGTCCTTTATGTCTCATCCATTTTCCTTGGTCTTTTTTGGTCTAGTTTTTCAACCTTTTTAACATTACTCTGGTCAAATTTTAACCTCTCCATTAAGTAAGAATATATCTGTTTGAGGTGTACTGTGAGAAAGTAGGTTTATAACGTAGTGGTTGCATTAAACTGCTTTATAGGGCACCATGTTGTAATACTGCATATCTACTGTCTTGTAATCTGCACCTCCTTTATTATATTGGAAGATGTAAAGAACTTAATTTGTCCCATGTCCTCTGGATACAGGCAGTGGCTGTGTTTGGCTCTTGCTTCCAAGATTTAGTGAGAAATTAGCTCTCTCTGCTGGAAATACTGCCGTTCATATCTATTCCTGCTTGGCGCTATGTATAGTTTATTGTAAGGACTTTGATCACAATCTTTATAGTTGTTTTTAAGATGTTCCATTTGTAGGGGATAGTGCCATCAATGCATCTCATGTGGTGCCTTGTAAGTATTACTAAAGGTGGTTTGCAGCATCCCTTCAGCCCATAGTCACACCCACTTTCCAGCCTTTTACTTCACGTCTGTTCCTACTTTCTTTCTTCCATCTTACTGTCTAACCACTCCAGCTCCCTCTTTTCAAAGTCATAAGCGCTTAATGGCTGAAAGTGCTAAAGTGCTTGGCTTCATAGCTGAATATTCATAAATCAAGTATCAAGATGTTCCTTTCAAGAGGAGCTGCTTGACTATGTGCTACTGCCTACTAAAGGGTTTTGTTGCATCTTTTTTACGCAGCAAAACCTGTTAGACCATTCTTTTGGCTTAAACAACCTTGTAAATTAATCCATTCAAAGTTGATGTCAGCAGAGGGAAAGCTGGAGACATATTTTTTCATTTCTTGACCCATAAGATTTAGAACTCATCTCTGTTTTTAAAAACTTCCCAGGCTTGGAAGGATGGGAGTTGAAACAGTACCTGTTTTTACTATTTTATTCTCACTTTAGCTAAGAAGGATGCTTCACTCACCCAGTGAGTCTTACAATTTAATAGAATGTGTCTTATGGAATTGTTTATTCATAATTATGTTTGGAAAAATTACTAATTATATAATAAGGTTGGAATAACTTGAAAATTCTTCAGGAGTTATTTGAGAAAGGCCTTTATTAAGATTTATATATGCAGTTGTAAATCCACATAGTCTTTTGATCTTAATTATTGGTTACCATGCGTAAATCTCTCATTAAATTTTGTTTTATCTTTCAGGATATGGTCAGGAGAGTGGAAGCATAACTGTTAAATTTACAAACACAGGCTCTGAGGCCCTTACATTAGTGTATTTGGAGGTCTTACCATGGTATTTGCGACTGTTCCTTCACACGTCTCATGACCAAGATCAGCCATGTGAGTTTTTTTTCTTGTAATTTGGTTGTTTTATTTTTATAATATAGGCTTATTTGGTTAATACTGTTTAGTTGTGTCTTGAAACTTGAAAGGCTAGCCTGCAGTATTTGTAAAGAGCAACTATACGGGTTCCTAGGTTCCTATTTCACGATATCTGTTATTCATTTGTATTTGTTTCTTCTTATCAGGTGTATGTTTAACAGTTAGAAATATAGTATCGAATTAAATAGTATTACAAAACAACCCAGTACTTTATTTACTTTAGCTTAAATCTGCTGTCTCAGTCTCTACTCTGTACTTATTCAATGTTTTTTCCATTCTGTGCTCTCAAGTTTTAACATTTCCAAGTTCAGATATTCTGGCTACAGTAACTAAGTTTTATTCTGGAAAACATGATAATCAGTTTTAATGTTTCATTCAAAATTGTTTTTTCAAGTCAACAGGAATCTAAATTGAAGCATGCATGCAATT
The DNA here is from genome assembly GCF_040412425.1 of Macrobrachium rosenbergii. Classification (NCBI taxonomy): domain Eukaryota; kingdom Metazoa; phylum Arthropoda; class Malacostraca; order Decapoda; family Palaemonidae; genus Macrobrachium; species Macrobrachium rosenbergii. The sequence continues at coordinate 10,197,708 of NC_089745.1, forward strand.
ACAAGCTTTACATAATTGGTTAAGTTTTATTTGTGATAAAAAGAGGATATGATTTAAAAAAATTATTGCTAATTAGTATTACATTAGTTGTGCTTTGTGATAGTGTTGTTGGTATGCTTATATTTCAAGGTTTAGTTGTTGCAGTTGGCGAGCCTGGAACTCTTTTATCACTCGACATGAAGGTTTCAAGAATTTATAACACAAAAGTTTGATGTAGTTGTTGACATTTACATTATCAGAATCTTTATATTTATTTTGATTACTTGCAGTGTATGTCTCAAAGCTAGCTACTGCCGTAGACCGTGAACGTGGCTGGCTTTATGAAGCAGTGGTTGAGGTAGATGGGAAATCCACCGTAGAGTTAAGCCTTGAATTTTCTCGGGCTCTTTTGAAATGGCTGGAATACCCACCAGATGCAAACCATGGATTCTACATACCAGCAGCAACTATTTCAGCAGTTCTTCCATCCCCAAAGAATGTGTCTGTCAATAATCTTCGAGGAAGTAGTCTCAGAGAAAAGTAAGTTCTTCATAGTTTCTTTACACTGTTCTCTGCAAAGTGCTGCTGGAAAATTTAATATAAGTCATTTTAATAAGATCATTCAGTCACATTTCCAGACTCATAGAGGACTTGCATGAAGATCATGATTGAAGCAGGTTTGAAGTTAGAGAACTTGGGTAGTTAGGCAGGAAGAGAGTGAAGGGAACAACTGACAAAAAAAAAAAAAGGCAGAAAATAGTGTAGCTGGGTTGGGTAAGGAGATACTGCAAAGAACCATGAGTACTGCCTACAGTGTTCCACACAGGGAAAAGAACTTAAAACTTGAGAGTGATTCTACAATTACAGTATATCAATATTAGCTGGCAATGTGTATGACCAACATATATCTGAACTAAGTAACCAAAAGGTTAAGAAATTGTAATAAGAATGTTTATCATCTTCATCATCATCATCACCTCCAAAACTGTGTGATGCATATGAATTTTTATCACCTCCAACACTGTGTGATGCAAAGGGTCTCACTGGTATTTCTTTACTCTTGTCTTTCATGTGTTTTATCTTCCACAAATCCTGCTCATCTCCAGCCTTCCATTTCATAGTTCTCATGGGTTTTCTGACTCTTTTGGTGCCCAGAGGTGCCCAGTTGACACCACCACATTTTACTCTCCCAGGGCTTGTGCAAAGGGATTGTTGTAGATGGAATACCAGAGATTCTGGTATTCTATCTATACCATTCTGCCGTTCAGGAGAGTTCATTCATGTTACACTATATTGATTTGAATTGTGTGAGCAGTAATACACTCATTCCAATCTCTTTTTCCCATTCCATTGCACCATTATTCATAAACTGCTAAGATGTCCAGTCCACTTCTCTTAAATTCATATTCTTCCTGTTATATGTTTTCAGTTTAATTATACCTGTCCATATTCATAGCAGAATCTATGGATGATTCATTGGCTGTACACTAAAGGATAACCAGTTCCTTGTAGTGTGCAGCTTTTAGATGGTTACGGCAATAATCCCTACCCTTTCCTGTTGATCATCCAAAGTTATTGGCCAGGCATCCAGAGTTGAAGCTAAGGAAACAAAGCACTCTGTTTCCAGGGAATTTTGGTGATCACCCTGAACAAAATCGTAGTTTTTTTTATTTGAATGTAATTTACCTGAAGAGGTGTCAACTTAAAAGGCAGTAAGTGCTTGTACCCTGAACTAGCCATAATCCAGTTACTACCAGTTGGGCCAACTCCTTGAAGGCATTTACATACATCTTGTTACCCAGTTAACAATATTGGTCAAGGCTAGGATGCTACAGCTTTTCTGAAACATCATCAGTTGAAATTGATACTGTGACAGTGATTGTGGGAAAATTATTTAATCAACAAAAAGATACTACACGTATAGGATATTATACAGGTACTTGAAATGCATAAGGATTTTGGATCACTTAAACATTTATAATTAATTTTTATGAAAATTTGTGGACTTTTGTTGCCTTCTATCCTTCGATGACAGGTAAATAACTGTTACTGTGTTTGAAAAAGTTTTAGTTAACTTGGATGGCTTTTCTCTTTCTGTATTAGTATGCTATCAGTAAAGCCATATACTGTACATGTTTTTATTTTTTTATTATTATTGCTATTATCTAATAGTCATAATGTTGCTGTTTCAACTTTTCAGGTTAATTGTAGAAGATGGAAAAAGTTTTATTCGTATTCATACAGAAACTATATTGGTCAGTTTACCCACTCCTGACTTTTCCATGCCATACAACGTTATCTGCCTGGCGTGTACTGTGGTGGCACTGGCTTTTGGACCCATTCATAATATTACTACTAAAAAGTAAGTAGAGTTGCATGAATTACAAATGAAAGTTACTTCTTGTAAGTATTGTTTGTATGACAACATTTTCTTTTAGATTAGTTGTCATTTGCTTATGACCAAATAGAAAGTACTGTTTTTCATTAGCATACATTTTTGACACTCATTGCAGACAAACTCTTCATAACATTGAACTCTAAGTAGAATGATATAATGATGAATGATTCAAGTAGAGTCTCCTATTCGAAACCCATGAGACCATACACATAACAGATTGTTAATTTTTGTGATTTTGAATCAGTGTCTTGGTATATGTTGTATGTACTGTTGTTAATTTTTGGGATTTTGAATCAGTGTCTTGGTATATGTTGTATGTACTGTATACCATACTATAAGTGTACTGGATTGTATGATCCTTTATTGTAAATTACCTAACGTAATAAGCTTGAATAACCCAGAGGGTTTCACCTCTTTCCTTGCTGTATTTCATGTTTCTTTGGCTGCCAGGCATATTGATCATGAAATACAATTTTCACATCTAAGAGTGAGAATCCAGACACATCCAGGCCCTATCAGTCTGGCATCCCCTTGCCAGAATGTACAGGAGGTTACGGGAGTGTCAGTTCCCTTGCACCCTATCATGACCAGAAAGTTGAGATTTCTGGGTGCAGATTCAACTTACCAGTCAGTTGATAGACTATCCTCTCACCTAAGGAGTGAGTCTCATATCTAAGGCAATGGTTTTTTCTGGAAACAAATCTTAAATTTTCAAAGAAATTTTATATTTTCCCTAGGTATACAAACCAGAGTATTTATTATACTCCCACTTCAACTAAACCACCTAGTCCCTGTTACCAAATAAAAAGTGCTTCCAACAGTTTAGTTAGGGTTTCCCCCCAGTGACCCAGTAATCTCTATTCAACTACCTTGCTAATAAGCTTTAATGCGCTATTCCAGCTCATGCTAAAGAATACTCTTGTGGTTTCTGTACCTAAGAAAATGACATATTACTGCAAAAATTTGTGATATTCTCGCTATAACTCTCACTTTCACTTCCAGAACTTGAATTAACTCTATGCCAGTCACTATGATTATGCAGTTCTTCCTCATATGTATCAGTATTCAAATCATCATCACAAAAGTCCTCATAAATACAGCATTCATATAATTTTCATCTAAAGAATGAAGCTGCTCTTATTGCTTCAATATTCCTTTTTCACAAGGAAAATTTAGTCACCATAAGATATAGTTTATGCATCATAGAAGAAAATTGACCTTTTAATTCCCCAAAAGTGTACAGTTAACAGTAATTTTCCCATGACTAATACATTCTTAATAATTATGATGTAACAGTATCATGAATGAGAATTGAATGCAGCTGAGTTGAAATGGATGAGTGGAGATTATTATATTACAGTTTGTATGCTCTTTAACAAAGTTATAATTGAAGTCAAAATGTAGCATAAATTCAGAGATTAATTGGGTTGATATCTGTGAATCAGCGTACAGATTAAAGACGTTTTTATTTTTCAGAATTTTAGAAGAGATTGCGTATGTTGTGATAATTTATCCAGTAGCTCATCACTGTGTTTACTCAGATACCAGAGTTTTTGTATCTAGCTGCTGCAGAGGTGCCCTCAAAGTAACCCAATTTTAGGGTTAGTTAGTCATAAATGATTTGTTTAACCAGACCTCTGAACCCTTTTAGGATTCTTTGGGCTGGAACCAATTTTAGGGTAAAGTTGTGACTCATGTCTGAAGTTTTCACCAGCATTTTATTTATTTTCAGTTAAGTATTATGTTATATCAAGGACATTTTACTTAGCCCTGATCTGTAGTAAACAGTTTTGTTCATGCAGTATACACTAGGTTGTTCATGATTGTTCATGAATGTCAGTCTCTACCATAAGGAAATGGAGATGAACTTAAATGGCAGCAACAACAGTTTCTCTTAATGAAATTGATTCAGTTTTACGTACTTATGGGAGAGTGGATGGTTTAGTCCAAGTAAGTAGCCTTGAATAAAGTCAGAGCAAGTGAAATGATGAGGATTTTACAAAAATATCTCCTTGGCAGTCTTATGCAATTTTCCATAGTTTTCTGTTCACTAATAGACATGACATTACTGAAAGTATAATTTGTTTTATGAGGTGGTATGTTTATATCCACAACTTTTACTTCTGCAGCAAATTTCAGTTCAAAATTTCTTTTGAAAATTAATGATTTTTTAATTTTTAAACATATTGACCAGAAGGACTTGAATTTTAACTTTAAAGTTTATACAGTAGAGTACTTGAATAATAAATCCATCATTGCCTGATATGCAGCTTGTGTATGATTGATTGCTTGAGATAGGTATTCTACTAAGTGATGTTCTTTTTCTTGGATATCCATAGTAGCCTTTTTTATGATGTACGTTTATGTTGGTTGTGTTAATTACATTGATTTTGTTGAAAGACTGTACAGAAAGACTTTTATTTTGTACATCCTAGATAAACATGCATTTTTTAAGAACAACTTGTGTCATGTGTTAGGCCTGAAGTGTGTCCTTTTAATCTTTTTTTTTTTACTCTAAAGTAAAGTTAAATGTACTTATAAAATGCAACATACTATGTTTCATTATAAGTACAAGTCTGTATTTAACATTGTTATTTTCTGAACAATTTACCTAATCCTTTAAAAAGTTAAGTATGATAGTCTGGCATCAGCAGAAAACTACCAAATTTATAGATCCCTCAAATATCTAAGTATCTGGGGTTAGTCCTGTAGTCCTGTGAGGTTTATCTTCAGGATCCCTGATCCCTGTGATGTCCTGAAGCAACTTTAGTCCACATTGTTAAAAAATTTTTTCTTTCACTTCATGTGTCAATGGTCACACAACTCAAATTGTATGACTGTAATAGTGGAATAGATTGGGAAGCTGGTGTTCATGCTATTTTTTTTTTTTCCATTCTCACTACAGTTTTGTTGTTGTTGCAGTTTTATTACAATGAACAAAAACAGAATGAACAACTGAATTGTGCTGTCAGTTGTGTACTCACAAATAAATGCAAGAGTTGGGTGTTTAGGTTCCATTATAGCCCATTAATTTACGATTATTTTTTGTCATATTTGCTTATTTATAGCTCTAATGGTTAGATTTTTTTGTTGAAATGTCTGCTACAGTGATAAACTGTGATTGAGTGAAAAATATAAAGTTATACATCTGTCCATAATTTTGGGATGTAACTGTGGCTAGTTCTTACAGCAAAGACAGAGTGAGGAAATTTGTTTTAAGCATTGCATCAGAGGCGAACGACAGATTAAGTGATGTAAAAGCAATTTATGAGAAACAATTAAAAAAGATTTTCATGAAAAAATTGAAAACTAGTTTAAAAATCCAGTTTGATTATGAAAGAGGCCACAGTATTATTTTATAGGCAGCGCCATAAAGATAAGTTTATTGATTGATTTTTTAGTAAAACAATTTTTGGTTTCAAAGAAATCAGCTGATTATAAAAAAGGTCATAGATTGATATCGTATGCCATGGCATTGAGATACAGTAGTCGGTAATATTCCAATTTCCTCCTTTCTGTAGATATACCCATTGTTATCCATTATATGCTACTTTGTCTTGCCTGTGTTTCAGTTAAAAAAAACTTTATAGTGGATTTTAGTAAAATATAAATAAAATGCCAGATCACATGCTGTGAAGAATTGTTTTAAACTATGTGTGAAACATTTTGTTCATTTGTTTGTCAGCTTCCAAGGTAATGATTAACATTCGTAAAGACCATCGTTCAATTGATGTCACTCTAAACAACCTTCAGTAAGCAATTATCGTTCTAAATTACTTTTTGCCAAGCTGAATTCAGACAACAGTTACACAGCTGTGATTTCATTAAGGCGTCATTAGTGAAGATATCTGAAAAAAAAATTTAGTTAAACAGTTTTTGGGTATTCGTTCATGGCCTCAGAAAAGTAGGTCCATTGCTGCCTATGAAAGTATAGACTTCATAGTTTTGGCAAAATAACTTTTAAACAAAGATTGTGACTCCAGATAATTTAATGATGTATTTTAAAAATGAGGTATTTTGTGTATGTGTTAAATAAAAGTCTGTATGTCATTCTTTGATTACATCTTTGTATCAGTTATTTTTAAAAAATCGCTGGTTGATGTTTATGAATGTTTCAATTCTTTCAAACAGTTTATTTCATAATTTGCAGATCATTCTATATGATAATTACTGCCTTCTTCCTTTTCCATCTGAGCAAAGCGTTAGGGGAAAAATTTTTTGTTTTCCAGTGATATGTAATGCTATTTATGCCAGCATTTTCATATATGACAACAAAAGTTGTGATTTTCTGTTTTGATTGGTTTAATAACAATCCTCTTTAAACAGCCTCTGCTTGTATGGGAGATGGAGTTAAACCATCACCCAACAATCTCCAGATGTCACCTCAGTGTTACCAGATGTCAGAATATTTGTGATAAATTTTGTATTTGACGTTATTGGAATCTTAAGGGATGAATATTGCAGTTCATTTGATGTCGTTAAAATTGTAAAGGGTTAATAGCAGTCTGTTAAAAAGGATTATTATTAGTATTATTATTATTTTATTTTTATTATTAGTTGAGTTGCAATCCCACATTAGAAATTCAACAGATTAACAAGACCACTGAAATAATTGCTTTAGCTCTCACGGAGTTGGCCCTTAGTTAGAAAAGCAGGATACTGTAAGCCCAAGGGTTCCATTAGACAAAGCAGCCCAGTATAGCAAAACAATTTGAGATGTAAAGAATGAAGTATGTAAGAGAAATAACATTGCTTTTTTCAAAAAAACTTAAAATACTAAACAATGTGCATTTCTAGCTTTTTCAAAAAAACTTGTAATTGTAATCAAGTTTTCATTTAATCTTCATCTCATGCATTACTGTACACTGATTTGATGCAGTTTTGGATGAGGACACCCACTGAGGAGCTTTCTTGAGGATTTTCCTATGGCAAGGAAGTTTGACCTTTAGTCTAAGACCAGTATTAATCTGGTTGAGTTTGTTATTTTCCTGTTTGTATTTCATCCAGGTTGGTACTTAAGAAGATTGAAGGCAGTGAATCTCCTCTTGCCCGACTGATGAAAAAAGTGAAAAATGTCTTCAGGAGAGGTAAAAAGGATGCAGCTGAAGAACCAAAGAAAGAGGCTGTGGTTGTTGAAGAGAACCCACTCTACGAAGAAAGAGAAGAATTAGAAGATATAGAGGAGGAAGAAGGGAGTGAGGAAGATAAGTCGTGCTGTGAAACCAACAGTTGAGGAAGTGCTTATATTTGAGTTATAAATTGTCAGCATCATACAGGGAGAGATTGTATTTGACGAGAGTTGCTGTTGAATGTCACAGCTCAGGGAGGTGTCGTCATGTGTTTCTCAGTGGAATGGTTTTTGTTGGGACCATTGTAAGAGTCATGAAAGAACTGGATGCATGTTGGGGCCCTTAATGTTCTTAATCTTTTTATTTCAAGCATTTGCAGTGCACTAACATGAAGGGTAGTATCTGTAAATATAACAGTTATTGATAATTTTGTGAGTGCTTAGATGCCAGAGAGCTTTTGGTTATCATTGAGATTTAATGCAATTAATGGAGGTACATACCTGGGTAACACAATATGCCCTGAGTTACTGATATAGGTGCAGTGTTCTGTACAGTGCAATGATAATGTCATAGAAGTTATTTATTGTGGAGAAATAAGTTTTTGTGCTGGTTAGACTCTTCAGTGATTTGCTGTGTGTATTACTATTGTAGTGGGCACTAAACTTTTTGGGTAAGAGATTACAAATGATAAATGAAATACTGTGTCATACAACGTTGTGTATTTATTTTCTTTTGTACATTCCACTACACCATTGGCAGTGTTGAATGTCCATTATTCTTGTTCAGAAAACTTCAGTTGAGCTGTTTTTTATTTTCTCCTGGCAGTGTAGAGTTGCTTATTGTTTATAGATACAGTACATATTCAAATGATTTTTTTATTGTATTTTTACAGCAAACAGTGATTGTGAGTACATGTGATGCATTTTGTAAATGCAACTGTCATTGATTGTACTTATTTTTAAATACAATTTCTTTAAAAATGTGTAGTATGTAGTTTTCAGTAACCACTCTGAATCATCCTAAAGTGTCATGCAGTACAATACCTTTGATTTTGAGGTATTTCAATCTAGTTGGAACAAAACCTTGTCATAAGTTTTTTTGAGTTCAGTTATAAGTATAGTACAAGAAAAATTGTTAGACGAGGTAGTGCACAGAGAATTAACTTTTTAATAGTGTCTTGTCTAAATGAGATATTTACCGGATCATTATTTTTTTGCAACCATTAAGTTTGTTTGTATTTTGTATTTATTTCCATTCATACATAGTAGCTGACAATCACTAGGACTTACACTTAGGTTGTTAGAAGGAGCATTGCAAACATCCATTGCAAATCATATGCCCAAGTTTAAGTGTCAGAACTCCTATTTTACCAAAGGCTGTGTACATTTCTTGTTATGAACCTTCTGTATGTGGCTTATTTTGTCCAGACTATTACTCGGGAAGTGCATTAACAGTCTTGCAATTTAGTGCTGGTCGTTTAGATACAGTACTAAGGATGGTTTCACATTACAGTAAAATGTCATAATTACACGGTGGCAACTTGTCTCTTGCATGCTACAAACAGGTTAAAAATAAGTTAGCGACATATTATCCAAGACTGGATAATTTATAAAACTGGTTAGAAATGTCAGTAAGTCGTCAACTTGCATTCAACCTGTTTGCGATATCTGTGCAATAAGTTAACATGTTTTTATGACATGTTTTACTGTGGTGGGGACACACCCAAGGAAGCATGTTGGTGACGTTTTTATTCAGAGAATGCATGTATCAACTTTTGATTATAAGTGGCAATGATCATGGTGACATATGCCTAAGGGATGACATTAATCGCAGGTAAAACATCTCGATTAAAATGTATGAAAGTGGTATACAGGTACATAGTGTCATTTAAAGGTATGTTTGAATCCCAGGTGTTTTGTGATTCTATCTATTATTTCATCTTCATTTGGAGTGGAAATTGTCCTACTTTTTAAGTATGCTTTCCAGGATAAAGCTTCAGATATTTGCAAGGGGTTTAAATGTACAGAATGTAGTATGAGTCCCAAGAAATGCAAAATTTTATGTTAGAATTTTATGTAAAAATTTAAAACATACAGTACTTGAGTAAGATCCAAAAGGGTACAAAAGTAGGTATCCAGAGTACCAGGTGCTCCAGACCTCTCCCTTTTGATTTTGGAACCATCCCTGCATTCTATATTCTGTTTAAATTGTCCAGGAAATATCCTGCATGTAGTAAATTATACTAAATTTGGGAACATCTCATCAAGTTTTATATGGCATATTATCACTGAAATCTAATTATGAGGATTTTTATAATAAAAAGGACCTTGGAGTCTGAAAATGTGTTTAGTAGTCTGGTTTTCACTTTTACTGTAAATACTTTGTTACTTAATGCAGAACATGCATATGTAATAATAAGATATAGAGATGTACAGTAAAATATATTAAGCATTGATAAATGTTGGGGCAAATAAGACAAAGTACAGTACAAGATTCTTTTAGAGTGCATTAGGAGCAACTTTAGCTTGTTCAAAATATCAAATAGGTTAGCTTCCTGGTGTTTCAGCTACATATATCATTAACCATCCCATTTTATTGAACTTTGCTCCATAAATAAAAGGGAGCTATGTGCATCATTTTAGCAAGGATGAGTAATATGTAGTACCAGACAGACAGGGAATGGGATTTCAGAGAGAATGCTTTTAAACTGTTAATAGCTAAGTTGGAGAGGTGAAATTTTATTAAAAGACATTTTTGTATATATACTATATATGCATAAAATTTGTAAAACGTGTCTATTTTTTTGATAAATGAATCTACTTACAGGGATAATAGTTTCAGAATTGATAAGGACAAAGTGTTGTTGGTGATGTGCTGTAACGTTGATGCAATATCTTCGTGCATTTCATGTTTTGATGAAAAGCTCTGAAGCAACAGGAAGTCCTTTTTGAGGAACTCCAATCAGGTGAGTGTGCTGCATTGCAGTAAGAGTACCTGTCCAGGCATTACAAGTTTTTAGTTTGAATTGGTCATCCTGATTTTTTTCTTTTTAAGAAGTTCATGATGTTTGTATGGTGGTGGTCTTATGTTTATTTTTAAGTTCAAACTTCAGTTTTACATGTCCTATTGCCATTGCTCTTTGTCAGTATACTGAAGAAATTGTAATTTAAAGTGATAATTATCGTTAAGCTGCATGCTGGTGGGATATTGCAAGGTGAAAGATTGTGTGTTGGGAGAATTGTTCAATAATTTGCTGGTCTTTGAATACAGTATACCTTAATGGCGGCTTGGCATCACGTTCAGTCTCACTCTAATCAAATCGCTGTTATTGGAAATTGTTAGATAAGACATTGTCTGCTGTTAGCCAAACCTCTCAGTATATCGGTAATTTTCATTTCACTGTCCTGGCTGAGATGGAACATACATTGCAGGATGATGCACATCATTGAGGAGTACATGAATAAGAGAAATCAGGTAGTCAGGTAGAATTGTATCAAGACATCAATCCTTGACAACAGATAAAGAAAAGGTGCTTGATGAGCTGTAATTGGTTATTGAAATCCTAAGGGAAGGCCACCTTCAGCTGCTGTCATCAATCATTTCTCAGATCATTTGGCTGCTACCTGACTGCCTGGGCTGAAAGTCTAGATATTTTCTGTATTCATGGTTTGTTTTTCTTTTTGAAGAGAAGAAAACTGAATGCTGCAACCACTGTATGTCTTGTTGTAGATGGATTCCCATCAATATTGTGTTTCTTGTAAGGGTAGGTCTTAAGATCAGAATCTCTTTGGTCACTGCACTGGACTTGGAGATAGTCCCTGAGCAAAGGTAGTGATCACAGCCCATACTCCAGCAATAAAAATAATCAGCCTGCCTGGGATGACTACTTTCTCTGCTTCCCTTGTTATTGGGGAGGAAAACAAGAAAGCGAGACCTGTTGATGGAGTAAGGTGAAGAAGTTCATATCCAGTTCTTCCTCCTCCTCTTCCTCATCAACATCATTGAGCTCTTCCTCCTTGTCTATTCTGCTCCAACTTCCTCGTGTAGAAAGAAGAAGATGATTGTGTAATGGAGAGTAAATTATTACTTCAGCTGCAGATTCAAGGTAAAGAAGAATTATATTAAATTAGTAAATAGGTCAGTCAAGGGAGAGTACCAGTCTAAGCGATAATAATACGCTGTAAATCTGAGAAAGAAAAGAGCTTTAAAAGGATGTTACTACACTGATAGCAGTTGAAGAGTATTTTTATTCTAGTTTGAGACAGAGATGCAGTAAACAGTGAATGAGCAAATTTATAGAATTTTGATTCCTAAAGATGAAAGATAGGCAGAGGTGACTGATGCTACAAGTGATGGATTGCAAGTAACTTGAAGATTTAATAAGGAATAAGAATGTTGCAGTATTTAAGACCAGTGTTACCATGGATACAAATGAAATGTGGAGAATTTTCAATGTGAATGGCAACCTGTTAGCGATATTTTGCAGTTAAATAAACAAGGCACAAGTTGTGTACAATTTTTAGTGGTAGTAAATGAATGATTTGAGAAGAAGTACAAGCTGTTTTACCAGTTCTGTAGTGTTTATATAGATGTTGAAAGAAAAGATAAAAGCTTTCTAGTATAAGGGAAGGCAATATTTATGGAAAAGGGAATAGCCGATGCGGCTGAATGATTGATTATAAAAATTACATATGGGGTACTGAAGGAAATGGATATCAATTTTAGTGCTAGTGGAAGTTTACAAAGTAAGGAAACAGAAGTTGAGATTTCAAGTAAACTTGAAACTGAGAAAATGCGTAAAATATCCAGAGAGAAGGGGCTCAGAATAAATCTAAGAAAACAGAAAGAATGAGGACAAAGTGTGCATATAGGGATGGAATAACAATAAATGGAAAAAGGATTAATGAGATTGAGTCTTTCAAGTATTTAAGATAAGTGATATCCAATACTGGTTTTCCTGAGGTGGAATTTAGTGAAAGACTGAAAGAGAAATCAAACAGTGGAGCTGACAGAATAAGGTCTGGAAATCAGTTGAATTTGCATACGAAAGTAAGAATTTGCAAAAGTCCCTTATGATTTGTATTGCTGTATGAACACGATTCGTGTGTGAAAATAAAACCGTATCTGAAAGAATGTGTAGATTTGAGGATAAAGCTATAATTAGAAGACTGCAGTATTGGGAATTGGATTGCAGGGTAAAGTCAGAAACTAACCATTAGGGAAATTACAAAACTTCCATATGTAAATGAGATAATCATGAAAGGAGAGATGGAGGTGGCCTGGACATATCCTATAGACTGCCACAGGATACATGATAGTGTCAGCTGGGCTCCTGTGGGCACCAGAAGAGTTGGAAGACAAAGACCTACTTGGATGAGAAGTACTGAGTTGAGAGGCTAGGAAGAAGTACAAAAGAGTTTTTGGAAGTGAAATCAATGGAAAGACGAGTGATGGAATTTCACAGAGGACCTTTGCATCTCACACAATTTGAGTTGGTGATGATTTTAGGGTTAATTTGGAAGTAAATGAATGTTTAGCGGAGGGATAGATCTTAGTAGGAATGGTAGATGAGATTGGAAGTCGTCAATTCATGTAGTTATTTCATATGCTTGTAATGGTAGAGGAAAGTAAAGGCAACATGAGCCCTGTAGAAATTGTGGACTAGAGTCTTAATGTCAAAATTTGACATGCACTGAATTACTTGAATGGACTCTTGAAACAACTAATTCACATGCACATAGAATTTGGGTGTTAGATACACCAGAAAGAAAGATTAAAGAGATTTGTTTTGAAGTGCAGTGGAATTAAAGAATGACTTCAGCTATGTAAATAATGAAAGGCTGTGTCTTAGGTGAGTTAAAAGGGTCGTCATAGGTCGACCAATCAGTAGGAGAAGGTTAAAATATTTTAGACATTTTCCTCATAAGGGTTAGTGCCATCAATGCACCTCACGGGGTGCACTGTAGGCATTACTAAAGGTTCTGCGTCCCTTCAGCCCCTAGATGCAACCCCTTTGTTTCCTTTTATTGTACCTCCATTCATATTATCTATCTTCCATCTTGCTATCCACCCTCTCCTAACAATTGCTTCATATTGCATCTGGGAGGTTTTCCTCCTCTTTCACCTTTCAAACCTACTTACTCAATTTCCCTTCCAGCGCTTAATAACCTCATAGGTCCCAGTGCTTGGCCTTTGGACTTGACTCTATATTCCATTCCAAGACATTTTTTGAGCAAAAGGGAAGGAAAAGTGAGAAAGTGCTGAATTAATAAAGGTAGGTATTTTAGAAAGAAAAAACTACGGTATCCAGGAAGCATTAGAAAGAAAAAACTTCATTGTCCAGGAAGCATGACAGTGCGTATAAAAAAAAAAAAAGTGGTGTACTCTCTGTAAGGTATGAAAGTTGCTGCTGATTGGAGTGCATAACCAAAAAACTGTGCACGTATGTAAAGAAAAGAATTTATCATCCTCAGCTCAGTGCTACAATGTCTATTTCCTTAAAAATTTGTCACAAGTCATTTCTTGTTAAACTAAAGAGCTACATGTTGAATGAGCGTGTTATGCATGCGCATATCATATGCATGTGCAAAATTTTATTCGAAGCAGCAATCATGGGACCCATGTAGCCTATCTAATTTAACAGAAAGTAATACATTAAATTGAATAAAGTGATATTAAATTTGGTAAGAGTAAAAGATTGAACTGCCTTGGAATTTTGAATTGCTAAGTATCAGGAAAAGGAAACTGAAAAGGTAAAAAATTCTAGTATGTATAAGTATACTGTATATTTGGAGAAAAAAAAGTCGGACACGGGAAGCATATGACGTCAGGGGATGTAAACAGTATTGCATTTTTCGCATGATGGACAACTTCCTTACCGCACAGAAGCTCCGAAATTTAGTAATTTTAGCAGTAATGCACCATAACCTTTTCCTTATTTGCCGTATTCATGTATGACAGCAGTTGGGAATCTCAGGCTCCTCAGAAAAATCAAAATTGTCCGCGTTTCAGACAAATAGTGACTGTTTGCATCAACAGACCACTATTGTTGTCAACTCTGTATAATCATCGACACAGGTTTCAGCTTTGCAGGGTGTAATTTCACTTCGATAACGCACCAGAAGAAAAAAGAAAAAAAATAATACATAATCCTAGAACGGGAAACAAATTTCGACGTGCCACATTCTTGACAGGATGTAATTTTCTATGATAGCATACAAATAATAAAAAAAAAAAGATTAATCCCGGAATGACACGATTGTACAAGAGCGTGGATGAGTCAGACGGACAAAACATTATTGGAACATCTGTTGTTTTGCTTATCGTGCCAAGGAGAAATCATTCTTGGTACTTAAATCGTTTCTGCAATAAGTTCTTCTTCTTATTTTCCTCTGGCCCTCTAACCGATGCACAGAGAGACTGTTTTCGAATGATGATAAATTGCTGTTGTCCGAATTCCAGTGGTATCGTCCACACCTCGCCTGTGGGGATTGCAGTGTATCGATGTTGTGCCATTTCGTACCTGCTTCATTCACACACACTCAGTTGGTCACCTGGAAATCCGATTTATCATTTCTTGCCGGAGAAAGCGCGGCTTCAGTATCCTTTTAATTTTAAAGCTTTCTTTCGATTAGAGTTCATTGTTCAGGCGGAATGTTATTACTCTCCCCTTGCATATAGGTCTTGCTGTTGATTGTACTGTTAGGTTCACGTAATATATATATATATATATATATATATATATATATATATATATATATATATATATATATATATATATACATATATATTTTTATTGTATCCTTTTATGTAAAATGAACTTATATTTGTGTGCTTGAACATAATCACACAAAGGATGAAAAGTTCACAGTGATATGTAATTCATTTGATATATATACAAACGAGTATTGACATATAATTTTAACCTGATAGAAACCCTCACAAAAATTAATTTATGAGTAATATATATATATATATATATATATATATATATATATATATATATATATATATGTGTGTGTGTGTGTGTGTGTGTATGTATATATATACATATATGTGTATTGACATGTTTATTACTGCAGCTTTATTATTATTATTATTATTATTATTATTATTATTATTATTATTTAATTTCATCTCAGTTACTTATAATATGATGAAGAGAGGATGAGTGATCGTTTGTTTTCACCTTATACTGTTTGTTGCTTTACATTCAGTATTGTTTGTTGCTTTTAAAATCTTCACAACAATTGGTCGCCTTGACCTTCACTGTTGTTTGTTGTGTTGACCTCCACAGTTGTTTGTTGATAATTTTGATCGTCACCGTTTTTTGTTGCTTTGACCTTCACATGAATTTGTCGCTTTGACCTTTGCAATTATTGGTTACTTTGACCCTCGCTGCTGTTTGTTGCTTTGACCTTCACATTAACTGGTACTCTGATCTTGGCTATCGATTGTTTCTATGACCTTCATTGTATTTGCTGCGTTACCTTTGATCTTGCCTGTCACGTGATGCTTTAAGCTCTTCCTTGGGTAGAGTTGTGGCCTTGCACTCGCTATGCCCGAGTTCGACTCTCCGGCCGGCTAATGAAGAGTTAGAAGAATTTATTTCTGGTGATACAAATTCATTTCTCGCTATAATGTGGTTCGGATTCCACAATAAGCTGTAGGTCCCGTTGCCAAGTAACCAACTTGTTCTCAGCCACGTTAAATAAGTCTAATCCTTCGGGCCAGCCCTAGGAGAGCTGTTAATCAGCTCAATGGTCTGGTAAAACTAAGGTATACTTTTTTTTTTTTTTTGCAGAAGGAGCTATATCCTCTTCCTAATTTATACTTTGGTGCCTTTCGCGCCTCACTGTGCTCCAGGTCGCCAAGATTTGTTGCTAGTCCAAGAAACGTCAGGGTTTGTTCAGAGGTGTTGACCCCATCCTCAACCCTTCCCTTTTATCCGGGCTTGGGACATTTTCTCCGGTCATATTTTCATTTTTTGTTCTCGAATTCAAGGTTACAGTACTCTAGCACGTGGATATAAATTGGATATTGAATTCAGAAGGCAAGGGGGTACTGTACTTGTCGTGGCTTACATATTTAATTTAAAAATTTAGACCACTTTACATAGATGATGGTATAGTGCTCCCCTACCTTTCATATTAAATTAGGATGGTTTGAGCTTAAGTGAGCACGTAGTTTGTTAAAAAAAAAAATCATGGCTATACTGGGCAAAACGTTGTTCTTCCGTAAACCTTTCACCCGCCCCTCACGCCCAGAAAAAGGGTAAGGCAGGAATGAATGCATACTTATTACTTTAGTGCTTACATACAGGCCACACGTGAATCAACAAGACAATTTTTTTATTATTATTGTGGCAGAAGCTCTGTGTCGAACTGCAGTGAGTATGTCTGCAAGTAATAATTTTTGGAAGACGAATGACGTTGTAATTACCGTGAAAACAACGACAATAATCCGAGAGGCGGAATAATTTTGGCCACAATGAAGCCAGTGGATTTTACAAAGAGGTTGATGAGCGGTTACTAAAGGCTCGGGAGAATCTAGAAAATTGAGAACTTTTTGGCGTCAAAACTTATTAAAATCCTTGATTGATTGATTTGGTAACTGTAACCATCTGAAGGACCTTGATTGCCACCATGCTATCTCAGAGTGATATGATTTATGAGAGTAGAATTTTTTTCCGTTTCAAGCAAAAATTTATTATGATAAAACGACGTGATATATCGATTTGGACTCTTGATTTGTAGAAGACTGCAGTGCATTCAACAAGTAATTCTTTTTTGTTATTTTCAGTGTAACTTAACGAAAATGGCTGGAATAGACAGCAAGTCTCTTGTTTCCAACTGGGACTCGACGGGTGTTCATGCTCTACTGCGCATGTGCAGGAACTATCCGTTCCACTCCAAAGTAATTGTTGAACGTGTTTATGGTTATCTAGGTGGTTACAATTTAACAAAGGTTTAAAATATAATTATCAATGTAAAATGTATAAGCAAAGTGGAAACTGCATTATAGACTGATGCAAATTAACCTCATAAAGAAGGACACGCAGAAAATAAACTTGGCTCCACTGCTCATGCGCGAATAGGTTTCATTTGGCGGAAATGCCTTTTCCATGATAATTACTTCCAGTATTATAATAACATTATAATTTTTTTTTTTGTGAAAGCATTGCAATGAAAGTATTGCAGTGAAATTTAGATGCGTAATGAACATACACACACACACACACACACACACACACACACACACACACACACATATATATATATATATATATATATATATATATATATATATATATATACATACATGAATATATAGCCTACTGTACATACGCACATACAGTGAAACTGTTGTTCAGTTGTACACGCAAGACAATGACAGGTTCCACGTAAATACATACCTGTGACAAAGGAGAATTGCGTGTCCAGGGCTTTTCAATACTTATGCCGGGCGGAAAGTAGGGAAAATAATATCAGGCGTCAGTTTTTGTTCTAAGACGGGCCAGGCTGGAAAGTTAAATAGCTATGTTGACGAAGGTACTACGTTAATTTAGGATAATTTCGGGTCATTTGCAGGGACTGGCAAGAGAAGCCTAAAATTCTTAAATTGTGTTTAGGGGGAAATCGAGAATAAGGCTAGTAGAGTAAATACAAGGTAGAGTAGACACAAACCAGTGTGATAGATTGATGGAAAAGCGGAAAGGGTAGAGTTTTCCCAGAAATTTGAATGTAAGTGTTGCTTATGAAGCCCCCCTTGTAATACTAGGCTTAAGTAGGAATGGTGTCACATGCTTTATATCGAGCACAATATAAAAACAAGTAAAAAATGCACTGAAGTTTCTTCGGCCCAATGGAGTTTTCTGTGCAGCTTATAATGCAGTATGACACTCTCAGCCGGCCGTGGTGGCCTGTGTTGTTGCATTGCCAGACGCGCACGATGTTGGCCAACTTTAACCTTAAAAAATAAAAACTACTGAGGCTAGAGGGCTGCAATTTGGTATGTTTGATGATTGGAGGGTGGACGATCGACATACCAATTTGCAGCCCTCTAGCCTAAGTAGTTTCTAAGATCTGAGGGCGGACACACAAAAATGCTGACGGACAGACAAAGCCAAATAGTATTCTTTTGCAGAAAAATGTTACTATATTGAATAATTTTAATAGACGACCGACACACAATGCGAGAACTAGGAAAGAGCAGGAGGGTTAGGCCATGAGTTGTCACACTGTTGAAGAAAGTTGCTGATAGGAACGAAGTAAAGGATAGGCTGACATATTGATCAGCATCTTCTCCTTTATAGAAGCGGAGTGCGCATAATGAAAAGAGGTCAAACCAAGACCTAAAGATGAGTCTCCTTCTTTAGGTCTTGGGTCGAACCTTGTGAAACAAACTTGGGAGTTTTGAAAAGTTAAAAAAGTCTAGCCTAACCTAACCCTGAAGGCTGATATATTTGAAGGAGTGTAGGAAAGTTTGAAAGTTACTTATTTCATACTTTGGAGGCCAATGGGATGGGCAATGAGATGACCAGAAAAGAAACAAAAAAAGTGGCATAATGCCTGCTTAATCCAAAGCAACAACAAGCCAGATTGAAGAGGGTGAATTTCTTGTATAGGACATATATTCATCATGAAGTATGGAGATATTTATACGTATGTTATATGTAAATCCACTGTTATCTTAATCTTTGAATTTTGGTGAGGAAAATTTATTTTTTCTCACTTTTTTTTCTTTTTTTGTGCTAAAACATTATCGTTTATCTTTATATTTTCTATTTGAATTCTTCCGTCTCAAGAGTTTACTGAGATTAATCAGAAAATAGTTTAGAAGAAATGCGACTGCGACAGAATTTTTCGTGTCGGAACGTACAGTAGTTTTATGTCTATCTTTTTGAGTTTCTCCTCTTCCATGGAAATGTCTCAAAAGATTATCACAAAAAACCACATCGTATTATAAATGAGTCCTTTTCGGCATATTCCTCAAAGCTTGTGCGTATCTCCTTAAATTCCCTAATGTTTGCCATTCCATTTTTCCTTATTTTTGCGCCGAAATGTAGTTTTATGTCAATCTCTTGAGTTTCTCTTCTACCGTGGAAATGTCACGAGAAATCCCATTTATCCTCGTTTATCATATAAAACCACAACTTATATTAAATGAGGCATTTTCGGCATATTCCTCAAAGCTTGCGCATGCCTCCTTAAATTCCCTAATGTCTGTCATTTCCACGCGACGTCTCGTGAGGAAATGGACCCTTTCCCGCTAATTTCCGAGAAGCGTTGATGTGAGCCTGATCAACGCCTACGCTTCCCGGTACCAGCATATGACGTCGTTTCCACGTGCTTACATCATGGTAGAATTGAAGTCATAGATATAAAAAAATTTACCATTAATGGGAAAGGAAACTTCGAACGATTGCGTAGTGCCTTGTACGGAACTGTGAAGCTTGCGTGTCTCAAGGAATAAAAACGTAGGAAACGGCACCGTTTGTTGTTGTAATTCCGAATAAGTATGTCCCCCAAGGGATTGTTTGTATTTATTTATTCCGTGCAGTTGACGTTTCGGAGTAAATATTAGTTATTTTCCTACTTCCCCAGCGACTGGGTTCGCGTCGGCTTGTTGAATCGAGAATATCCGATCTCAGCGACCTGCCTTCTGTAGCGACTTCTGCGAGAAGTCACCATTTCCACGTAACGAGCAGATTCCATTCATCTGCTCCCATGAGCCACGCACTCTGCGATAAAAAGACAATTCCTAAAAGGATTGATTTAACCCACTTAGAATCATCACGATTACGAAGAGCTGATTAACCCAGTTAGGGCTAATTGCGATCGTAATTCCGTCGTTATTTCATAGCCGAGAGACTTTTACAGGCGACGATCTTAATTAAAATCGCTCGCTCGCTTTCGGTAATCGCCGAACATTAGGTTCGTTCGTGTGTCGGTTTTGTTTTATGTCATAGCTCTTGCTTTTATGACGCCGGGCCTTTCTGGCTGGTTCCTTATGCTGTCGTGGTCTTTCCGGTCATTAATCGGCTTAATATTAAGCAGCCTGTTTGGCTGTTTAGGATATTATAGCAAAGTAACCTCTGTTCGCGTCCGTCAGCTCAACCTCTTCTGAAACTGTTGCGCCTGTAGGGGTGTTAACCCGGTATGTCTCCACCAAGGCCTACTGTATTGGCCTTGGTCTCCACCTTTGTCAAAGTCCAGGGTAAACTCATGCTAAGTAAAGTAGACGGCCACACGAAGATGTCGTTTATTAATATATAATTTGTCGACCACACAATATAGAAATGGGTGTATATAATACTTTGATCCCCGAGGGCTAGTACTAAACACGGCGTCCCAAGGAGCTTCCGCCATGTTTAGCACCTTGGAGGAGGTGACACGTAAAGGTGGATACCGGGTTAATACCATCTGTAGGTTTCGCTAGCGCTAAAATAATTACCTCACGTGCATCACAGATTAGGCAGAACGTGAAGTTAAAAACTTCAATAGCTATTCCAATTATTCACGAGCTAAACTGTGTCCGTAGCAGCGTGACTTCACTTGAAATCACGTTACCTGAATTGAAGATGTCATTTATTGGTCGGCAAGTCGCAGCCCCGTAGGGGGTTAGTGCCGTCAGTGCACCTCATGTGGTGCACTGCAGGCATTACTTAAGGTCCTTTGCAGCGTGCCTTCGGCCCCTAGCTGCAATCCCTTTCGTTCCTTTTACTGTACCTCCTTTCATATTCTCTTCCTTCCATCTTACTTTCTAACCTCTCCTAACAACTGATTCATAGCGCAACAGCGAGGTTTTCCTCCTGTTACACCTTTCAGACCTTTTACTGTCAATTTCCGTTTCAGCGCTGAATGACCTCATAAGTCCCAGTGCTTGGCCTTTGGCCTGAATTCTGTATGCAGTTCAATTCAATTCAGACAATTTGCAGCAAGATATGAT
This sequence comes from Macrobrachium rosenbergii, assembly GCF_040412425.1. Lineage (NCBI taxonomy): Eukaryota > Metazoa > Arthropoda > Malacostraca > Decapoda > Palaemonidae > Macrobrachium > Macrobrachium rosenbergii. The sequence goes on from NC_089745.1 coordinate 10,219,104, forward strand.
CTCACTATCCCCCCACCCCACTCCCTCTCCTAAAGTTTAGTATATTAATGTAAGCAAGGCTAGACTTACGGGTCTATCCTTGTTTACAAAAATTTAGTCGTCATTGGGTGTTAAGTCTCTCTTATCGTTTTCCCACCGTGCATTCATTTTGTTTTATTCCTCACACCATTGGACTGTGGAACAGCCTCCCAGAAGATGTCGTGAAATTGGAACTTTAGAAGTTCAAGCGAAGGTGCAATGCATTACTACCCTAATGTTCTTCTTCTTGCATTTAAATACATTTTCATCTATTTATTAAATTATTAATTTTTTTCCTTTTTAATAAGTGGTATCTCTTCTTTCTGCATTTCCCTTCACTTCTACTTACTTCTTCCTAATGAAAACCACATTGTTTGGAAGCTTGAATTTCAAGTCAGTGGCCCCTTTGGTGGGCTCGTTCCACATGAATAGGTTTCATCTACTGAATAATAATAATAATAATAATAATAATAATAATAATAATAATAATAATAATAATAATAATAATAATAATAATCTTCGGCAAACTCTAGAACTGTACCCTACTTGCATTCCTAGGGCTGATGCCTCATAACAGGAGACCGCTTACAGTGCGCCTGCTGCGGCATCCCATAGGTCTTTTATCCTTTGAAAATGCCTTTCCATTTTTTTAACTTTGCCTGGCTCCACCGATAGCCAGTCAATGAAGGGCAAATCAGTTCTGATGAGGCTAGATGTGGGCATTGCGTTGCCTTCCCCGTCGGTATCTTGTTTCGTTACAGCTCTCATCTTTGGTAACAGCTTTGTGCAAATGATTGAGTGATTGATTTCACAAACTTTCATAATAATTTAGTGACCTTGACAAGAGTAAATTCCTTCATAGGTAAATGTATACTATCTTAAGAACTATGATTTTAATTTGCTGCATAACCTATAAATTTTATTTTTATTACCATTTTATAGGTTTATAAAGCATTATTTATGACAGTGGATATGTAAACTGTTTAAAAATGATTACACTAACATTTTTTCGGTGTCAGCGACTTCTGTGTTGTGACTCCAAATAGTTTACTCTTAAATCAATCAATCAATCCTAAGGGTATAAAGAATTATGAATGCAAGGGAGACCGCAGTGGTTGAGTGTCTGTGATTGATTAATGAGTTGATTACCATAAGCTGGCGTTGCAAGTCGACTGTCCGTGTGACGAGGGCGATTTCTGGGGATGCTCTTAAAAACATTTCACAAGAGTTGCCACACCTAACTATAGTAGAATCAAATTCTTATTATTCAGAAGCAGTCAAACGAGTGCTAAATAGAGGCAAAACAAGTGCTTAATAGAGGAAAAGCAAGTGCTAAATAGAGGCAAAACAAGTGCTAAACAGAGGGAAAACATTTGCTAAATAGGGGTAAGACAAGTGCTAAATAGAGGAAAAGCAAGTGCTAAATAAAGGCAAAACAAGTGCTAAATAGAGGCAAAACGAGTGCTAAATAGAGGCAAAACGATTGCTAAATAGAGGCCAAACAAGTGCTAAATAGAGGAAAAACAAGTGCTAAATAGAGGCAAAACAAGTGCTAAATAGAGGCAAAACAAGTGCTAAATAGAGGAAAAGCAAGTGCTAAATAGAGGCAAAACAAGTGCTAAAAGGAAAACAGTTGCTAAATAGAGGCAAAACATGTGCTAAATAGAGGAAAAGCAAGTGCTAAATAGAGGCAAAACAAGTGCTAAATAGAGGCAAAACACCACAACATAAGATTATGTACAAGTCAAGTACATTCCAAAGGAAGTCACACACTCGAGAATGAAATACGTTTAGGTGTTTTGTCTCTATTCAGGTTGAAATTGGCTTAATGTATCGTAGCCGAAACGCTTCTTTGTGATACAGATGTTCACTGTAGATTTATTCCCAGGGCATCTGATTCTGATGAGGATCAGATACCCTGGAAATAAATCTTTAGCTACTATTTTGAACTCTTTTTAAAAGTCGTGTTGTAAAATTTATTTATATTAGAATGGAATTGAATATAAAATATAAGCCAAAGGCCAAACGATGGGACCTATGAGGTCATTCAGCTCTGAAAGGGAAATTGAGAGTAATAAGGTTTGAAAGGTGTAACAGGAGGAAAACCTCGCAGTTGCACCATGAAACAATTGCTTGGAGAGGGTGGAAAGTAAGATGGAAGTAAAAGAAAATGAACGGAGGTACAGTAAAAGGAATGAAAGGGGTTGCAGCTAGGGGCCAAAGGGACGCTTCAAAGAACCTTAAATGATGCCTACAGCGCACCGCGTGAGGTGCACTGACGGCACTGCCCCCTACAGGGTCATTTATATTAGAGGAAAGGTAAAAAATTTGAAGCTTTACCCTCCTGATGAAACAATATCCTGGGGAACTGTCTGATTTTTGAAGACTTTAGAAGGGGAGAGTTGGCTTAGCCTAAATTTTACGCATGAGAATACGTAAAGACATAGCCTATATAATCCAGGATATAATTAAGACTGTCTAGACTGTAACGTCTGTGGGCAAGCATGCGTGTCGTACGGGTAACGTATATGGTGCTTGCGCACGTGCAGAGTTGTAAACAGTAACCAGTCGTAAACTGTAAACTGTAGACAAAGACGCCATACTGTGAGTGAACCAATAAGTTACGAGGCGAAATTTATTTCTCACAAATCACTTCAGGTGGAAAATGCAACTTTGTAAATACAATTTAGCAACGGCAGATCTGGAACTAAAATAGTATAATCTTGCGTTGTGATGATAAATCTGGAAATACAGTAGATTACGCATAACGTGATAGTATAGTCTTACTGATGAAATATTCAATGTTACTACATGAAGTTACGGGATGTGCAAAGGATTTTATATTTGTATTGTAAAATCTAACACCTTTCCTATCTAACTGCAATTCGTATTAAGGTGACCGTATTAATTTTTTTTTTTGCTTTTGTACTCATTTGCTTATTCATTTATGTATTACGTTTTTTCACTAATTTTCTTATTTATTTATCTGTTACGTTTATGATCATATGCGGTGTCAGTGACCCAGATAAATGTAACGTCAGAAAAATTATAGACAATCAGTTATCATCATATCCTATATTTATTATTATTTATTTTACTATTTCATCATTTGTTGTAGTTTTGTATACCCTCCGTCAATTCCCTCAAAGGAAAATTAAAATCTATTTAAAACTATTCGCTATTTCATTATTCTCTCTAATGGGTTAGACACAAAAAGTTAGACATGGAGAAGGAACAACAATACGAAAACCATCAATAATTAGTCTGCTTTCCAATTTATAGGTCTAGGCCTGGGAAAATCATTTGATTGTCATCATCATTACTCAGTTTTGCTGCCTCGTAATTTATGAGAGTAACATAAATGATCAGGGAAGTCTCAGAAGGCAGGCAACGAAGAGCTTCTTCACCTGTGGAAAACTGTTGGTCTGCTGGTGTCAGAATCAGCTGATTTGGGATCGTTAATGGGTGACAAATCTTACTGAAGCACGCAGGTATTTTCTTCATATTTCCGTTTTGTTTCCGTTTTCTCGGATTTGTGTACGCGTTTTCGAGGTATCGCGCATGCGTGCACACACGCATACATATACACACGCGCACACACATGTATGTACACTTTTACATGTATATATATAATATTTTAAGCTATACACCTTTTCTTCTTAGGGAGTTGGTTCTATAGAGTGTCGACCTTTTTGTTCCTGGCAAATCTTTTTGAATGGGTTTGATAGTCCCATGTTATTTTCCCACTCACAGTTGGCTAACTGCCAACTATAAAATTCACCGTTTGGATCAGAAGAAGTATGATAAATATTAAGAAAACGGGACCAAGTCGCCATACCCTCGGAAATGAGCTCTGGTCAGTCAATTTGAATTGCTCAAATTTATCAGTGGTGTTGGAAACAAACGTCGTTGCAACCCCCCAGGTTACTTAAAGGTAATCGATTAGTTAAGGCTATCTGAGATTTACGGACTCTCTCTCTCTCTCTCTCTCTCTCTCTCTCTCTCTCTCTCTCTCTCTCTCTCTCTCTCTCTCTCTCTCTCTCTCTGACACAAACCAGATTCTCTTTCCTCTTCACAGAATATCATAAAGGAACCCGATAATTTGGACATTTCACGGTAAACTGTGAGTCAGCGTCATTTCTAATATTCGCCAAGCATAAAATGAAATAAAAGGAGTCACTGAATCCTAAAAGTTAGAGAAATACATAGAATAATAAATAAGAGAAATGAATAAGAAATGTAAGAAAATACGAACCATCAGTTATCATCGGTTTAGATGAAGCATTCACAAAGAACGCAAAGAAAATTGCCTAATAGTGAAACGGTGGTTTGAAATTTGCCCGGTGACTTTCAAATCATGAACCGCTGTCGTTGCGGAAGACATGAATATCAGGAATGGGAAAGAAAACTTTCTCTTTTTTGAAAGTTTGGTGAGGGATTATGAATTGCTGTTTTGGGCATTCGCAATCATCTGGGTTTTGCGTTGCTTTTTGATTAGGAAGAGTTTCTTTCAAAAGGAAAATATTGTTTGAAAACCTGGGAAATCTCGGTTTAGAAAACTCCCTTGAAGGTTTTTGATGTGGGATTTGTTCAGAAAATTAACTTGTTAATGATCATTATATATGTATATATATACGTGTGTATTTATATATATATATGTATGTATATATATAATGTATTATATATATATATTATATATGTATATATATATATATATATATATATTATATATATATATATATATATATATATATATATATATATATATATATATATATATATATATATATATATATATATATAAAAGAATACTTTCCGCGTCTGTGTATGTCTGTACCCTCCTACCACAGCCTGACCTACATGCAAGCCTTTCTAAATCGTTTCTTGCTATTAATGCGTTAAGGAGAATAAAGGACGACTTTTCCCATACTTTTCACGCAACGCTTCATTATGACATCAAAGGGGAAAAAGGCAAAATGGCTTGAGCCATTCAGAGCCTTTTTTTTTCCCCGAGCCCTTTTTTTTTACCCTTAATCGTGGGACCGTGTCTCTATCATATACTCATCCGCATGTAGGGAAACAGTGCTTCCTCTATTTGATGTTATTCCTCTCCTGCAGCGACGTAGTGTTTATGGGGAAAAAACGCCGCTGTGACGGGTTCTTTTCTTGCCGCTGTTGGGGACCAGTTTGTTATTGTTTTCGCTGGCTGAAGTCGGCGCCTTAACCGTAGAACAATTAAAGCAGGAAAGTGTGTTAATGACTAGATATCGGGGAGGATATTCAGACAAAGAACTGGGGTTTTGAAGTTTCCCCGTGAAGGTGATTTGACTGTAGTTTGTAGCCAATTGTCTGGTGGTAATATACTCGAAGTTATAGAAAATTATAGTTTTAGTATACCGTAAGTGATTATTGTAAAAAATGTGGAAATATGCCTGATTTAGAACTTATTAGTCGTGGGGCAATATTTGTTACGCATGTTGTAGACGCAAATTATATTGTCAGGGATTTGGCTATTGATAATTATAATTGAATATTCGCCTCTTTTGCCTTTGGGTTCTTAGCAAGTCTTTAGGGATGAGGTTGCTAGCCCCATATCCTTTTTCGTTGCACCCGTAGACGCTTGTACCCAATTGCAGTTAGGTGAACTGATTGGTAGTTGGATAGGATCGAACCACTGGCCTAGTAAAGGTAGCTTAATGGTTATTGACCATCCCTCACCAGTGAGAGACCTGAATTCGATACCAGGAAAGGTGGGAGACAACTTAAGGCCCATTTCCTGATAAATTTATTATACCCATGTTAAATTAAGTGGTTAATTACGTCTTGGTGGTTAGTTGATTGTTATGGGTTGCAGCCAGGGTCGAGATAGGTGTGCGGCAGCAGATCTCATCCCAAAAACATTATATATATATATATATATATATATATATATATATATTCACCTCTTTTTTTATCCTTTTCCCCCTACCATGCCTCCATCCTATAATTATTTTTTTTATGATTCATTCTGTTTCCCCCTCTCCATTCTGTTCTCACATCATCTTTGTTATTTTTTGTGTCATTTATTCTTTTGTCATTGTATTTTCTCTTTCATCTTTCAGTCTTCTCCCTCTTCCTCTAAATTGACGCATCCTGTAGTTGCGACGCCAAAAATCCATCTTTCCTCTTTTGTTTTTTCTTTGTTGTTTTCTCTTGCTGTATTTTCATTGTTTTGCTCTCCCACCCTTCTTCAGTTTCTCTCTCCATTCACCTGCTTCTTTCGTTTCTTGATTTGTCGTTTTCTCTCCAACGTATTCTGTTTTCTTTCTTGCAGTTTTTCGTGGAATCTATATGTTCATTGTTTCTTGTTTCTTTTGTCTTCTGTTCGCCCATTAGTTTTACAGCACAGGCTTTTCGGCCTTTCCGTCCCTTGTCACTTCTTTACCTTATTCAGTATGTTCCCCATCGCTTCCACGGGGCGGGGCGGGCCGGTGCCGCGCGCGCGCGCACACACACACACTCACACACACACACCTTTCGTATGTCATTTTGCCTCAGCTTTCCATGTCACTCCTACTTCCTTCGTATTCCTAAGCGTTTCTTGCCTCATCCTTGGAGTCAATCTTTCTTCCCGGTATTTATTTACTTTTTCTTTTCTCTTCTGCGGCCCTTCTGATTTTAAACATTTTTTCCCCCATCACTCTTACAGCCCTTTTAATCGTTAAGCATTTATTTTTAACATCATTTCTACAGCCTTTCTGGTCTTAAGACATTTATTTTTCCCCGTCGCCTCTACAACTCTTACAATCACGAGGTATGGTTAGACCATAGGCCTACAGTAGGCGTTAGGATTTTGTTTTTGTTTCAAGACAGCCGAAGCGCGCCTTGCGCCAGTAACTCCACTTACGAAAGCGTAAGTTTGTATCCTAGGAAAAATACAAATTACGTTTAAAATACGCTATTTTCCCCATAACTTCCATAATACTTCTGCTGTAATCTTCGAGCATCCGGCCTGCATCGCGTTCAAAGCTGATCACGTAGGTTGTTCCTGTTTTGTCGGCAATTTACGCGGCAGAACGCGAGAAAGCGTAGAGGACGGCCCTGTCATGACGTGGTAATTAAATTGAACGCTTCCACCATAAACAGACACATCCGGGACTCTGTTCCTTGCTTGGCTTAAGGAAACGAGTCTCTTCCTTGCGTCTTTGACTCTTGCCGGAGAGCAAGAAAGAAAACATGAAGCAAGAAACAACTGGGAAAGCAAGAAATAACTGTAGTAGCAGCAGTGGCTGCAGTAGCAATATACGATAGCAAACTGGACACAAAAAATCATCGCTGTTATACAAGCCAACAGTATTGCAGATTGATAAGTCTAGTGGATAGGTATAACAGTGGTGATATTTTGTGTCCACCCAATTATTAGCGTACTTCGCTACTGCAGCCACAGTTGCTAGTATTAATAGTGGTCCTACCTAGAGGGCGATACATTCTTTGCCTCCGTAGGGGGTTAGTGCCGTCAGTGCACCTCACATGGTGCACTGTAGGCTCTACTGAAGGTTCTTTGCAGCGTCCCTTCGGCCCCTAGCTGCAACTCCTTTCATTTCTTTGACTGTACCTCCATTCATATTCTCTTTCTTCCATCTTGCTATCCACCCTCTCCCAACAATTGGTTCATAGTGCAACTGCGAGGTTGTCCTCCTGTTACACCTTTCAAACCATTTACTGTCAATTTCCTTTCCAGCGATGAATGGCCTCATAGGTCCCAGCGCTTGGCCTTAGGCCTAAACTCTGTATTCCTATCATCGTCCTTCCGATACATTCTTTGCCCCAATTCGAAAAAGGAGGGTAAGGCCCGTGTCCTAAAAAGGACACCTTTCTGAAACTCGCAACAGGCCTTTGAAATCTTGTTTGAGCAGCAGCTTGCCATAATTAAATCAAAGAAGGCATCACACCGAGTTAATGGGTAACTTGTAATTTCCTTCGTGTTTTAGTTTACTGCTCTTTCTGCTGCTACAAATAATGATTGTAGCAGTAATGCAGGTGATAATGATGACGTTAGCGAAGGCAGGGAAGTGGTGAGAGCGATTGATTGTACAACATTATTTCAGATCAGCGCACATTTTGAGCATGGGTGTATATTTCATCGTCCAAATTTAGTTTATTTTGCTTCGTTACGTAACGCAAGTAACGCTGTTCCTTTGGTAGCAGATCGGCGCTTGTTATTACTTATAAAGCCACTTTCGTGTCAATTTATATAATTCTTAATATTTACGTCTGGTCGCTGCTGGTATCACCTGCTAGGCCTATAGCAAAATCTACTATAAGACCCCCGTAGACCTATCCTCTTGCCTGCGACTTTCTCAGTTGTTAAGTGTTCCTTGTACTTAATCCGACCTCTTTATGTCTATCATATTTTATTGCGCCATGTGTAATCTTTTCCAAATTTGTCACAATATCCCCAGGGCTCTGCTTGCTCTCGTCTACTCCCTTCTGTTCATCATCAGTGACCTCATTCAGCATCATCTGTCGTACAGCGCCATCTCTTGATAAGAGTTATTCGCTGCATTTAGATTTCTCTCATGAATTCGTTCTCAAGCCGCCTTTTTATCGCTACTTTGGATAAGGGTAAACAAGTATTAGGAAGTGATGTAGCCAGAACCATTACTACTATTATTATTATTATTATTATTATTATTATTATTATTATTATTATTCATGAGATGAACTCCATTCATATGGAACAAGCCCGCAGAGGCTATTAACTTGAAATTCAAGCTTCCAAAGAATATAGCGTTCAATCAATTGCTTAAGGCTTTCCAGATTTTTAGGTAGTTGGAAATTTCCCCTTAACATTTTGGATATAAAACTACAGTAGTTATCATACATTCTGAAAAAACTATTGGAAATTTCCCCTTAACATTTTGGATATAAAACTACAGTAGTTATCATACATTCTGAAAGAACTACACCACAGACCTGAATAAGATTGCCTGAATAAGATTGCCAGAAGGAAGATAAATTTTCTCTGTAGGTAATGCATGCAATTTTCCTCGTAAGTCTCACCTGTGTTTTGTATGATTTTGCTATGAAGTAGAGGAATGGTCTCATACCTTTCAAAAGTTCAAGCGAAGTTGCAATGCAGTACTACCTTAAAGCTATTCTCCGTGTTTAATAATTGACTTGCATTTTAATCTATTGATTTATCAGTTTGTTAATTTATTTTTTTCTTTTCTGAAAACTGTCTGCATCTCCTATTACCTTCCCTCGTAGGGGGATAGTGACATCAGTGGACCTCACGGGGTGCACTGTAGACATTACTAAAGGTTCTTTGCAGCGTCCCTTAATTCAGCCCCTAGCTGCAACCCCTTTCATTCCTTTTACTGTACCTCCATTCATATTATCTTCCTAACAATTATTTCATAGTGTGCCTTCGATGGTTTTCCCCCCGTTACACCTTTCAAACCTACCTCAATTTCCTTTCCAGCGCTGAATGACCTCTTAGGTCCCAGTGCTTGGCCTTTGGCCTAAACTCTATATTCCATTCCATTCTAATAATAATAATAATAATAATAATAATAATAATAATAATAATAATGTCTGTTTTTGCTCTTCTTGAAACTGATGGGCGTGAATTAACGACCACCAGTCCTATTGATAATCCAATTCTCACTTTTCTGCTCGGACTCAGCTAAGCGAATGAGTAACGTTATTTGCTGTTGTTTGTTTGTTTGTTTGTTTGTTTGTTTGTTTGTACTGAGCAGACATTTCTTTGAGGATTTCTTACTGTTGCGTCGCTCTTGGCCTCGAGACGCATTTTCCCGAGATGTACCCGAGTACCGAGACCTTTCCCTGAAAAAAAGCGGGACGCCGTATCTTGAAAACTAACCATAGAAATTTATTGAAAATAATCTCATTATGTTTCCCACACCCAAATTTTCCAGGACCATGCTGGTATATCGTAACCTATGGGTATGGCAAAAAAAAAAAAAAAAAAAAAAAAAAAAAACGGGGCTGGTGCTATACTAGCATACATCTCAGGAATTTGCCCCGGGACCAACCGGAAATGTGTGGAACATATTAAGCCGCAATTCACTTTTTTTTTCAGCCTTAAATTCCACTTATTTTTGAAATCTGGAGCTAGCTCTCTCTCTCTCTCTCTCTCTCTCTCTCCTTTCTTCCATAACTATTCTCCTAAAATAATAATGATAATGTTCATACTCATTTTAATAGTGTTCGCGTTTTAGAGAGACAACAAAATCAACTGATGTAGTTAATGACCTCATCTAATCATTAATCACTCATGCGTTAGTCGAGTAGTATCTCAGCCTAGGTTCGACTTACAACGGTTTATTCAAGTAATTTATGCATTGTATGCGTCATCTGAAGACCCATTTGGTGAATTATGTAGTTCATATTCCACATTAATCAGTAAGCAGGGAAATGGACTGCCGGTATCTCATAGATAAGACCCTGTAGGGGTGTAGTGCCGTCAGTGCACCTCATGCAGTGCATTGTAGGCATTACTTAAGGTTCTTTCAGCGTGCCTTCGGCCCCTACCTTTTACTGTACCTCCTTTCATATTCTCCCTCCTCCATCTTACTTTCCACCCTCTCCTACCAATTGATTCATGGTGCAACTGCGAGGATTCCCTCCTGTTACGCCTTTCAAACCTTTCACTTTCAATTTCCGTTTCAGCGCTGAATGAACTCATAGGTCCCAGTGCTTGGCCTTTGGCCAAAATCTTTTATTTAATCAGTCATAAATAAATAAATAAAAACAAGAAGCGTAAGCTGCGAGTGATTGCTGGTGTCATTAAAGGACCAATATTTTATAGTTCTATCATATTTCATTATAGGCGCCAAATCAAATTCAAGGTTTTCCATTTTAATATTATTCCGATTTTCTGTTTTTTAATTTGAATTTCCTCGATATATCTCTATCAAGAAATAAATAAATTTATTTTTGTTCCTTTTATTTGACCGGCGTTTTAATTCTGGTTATCGTCAAAAGCCAAAACAGTCTAAATTCATATTGTAATTTCCTGCTTTCGTGAGTTACTTTCTCCATTGTATGAGTGCAGTTTAACCGCTAATATTCCGGTTAGTGCGTTTATTACCCCCCATATCGCGTTCTCGTTAAATTTTGATCCAGTTGGAGCTTATACTACGCGAAAAAACATCTTCCCTTTGTTGTCGTTAATCATTATGACGTTAATCGTACCTCCTATGGAAGTTTTTTTAATTTTTCTTTTGCTACAAACAGAAAACATAACCCACAGATGCTCGGGCCGCGCCATGGATTCGTGGCGCCATCTGTTGCGTGCAAAAGTAAATGTCATGAGGCTGATTTCAAATGCCGATGGTGTCTTTGTTGTCAACACTAATCAGTGACTCACAGGCGAAAGCGTGTTGTCTGTTAGCGAGTGTCTGAATGAGTCTCTATTTTCGTTGAAGATGAAGATAGCGGTACTTACACTTATGGAGATATTTCGTAATGAATACAAACTTTCTGATCAGACTGATGGCAAAATGCAGTAAGTACTTTTCCCCAGTCATTTGGAGTGAAATGTAATTTCAACACAGCTAGACTAGACTCCCATATTTAGGCAGGCATTACTTCAAGGTTCTTTGCAGCGTGCCTTCGGCCCCTAGCTGTAACCCCTTTCGTTCCTTTTACTGTACCTCCTTTTGTGTTCAATTTCTCCCATCTTACTTTCCACCCTCTCCTAACAATTGATTAATAATGCAATTGCGAGGTTGTCCTGTTACACCTTTCAAACCTTTTACTGTCAATTTCCGTTTCAGCGCTGATTGACCTCATAGGCCCCAGTGCTTGGCCTTTGGCCTAAATTCTATATTAAATTCAATTCAGTTCCATCTTTAGGAAAATGGTTATTTTTTTATAAATGGAATATGGAGAAAATCGTAAAATTTGGGCGTACTGTTTTACGTAAGGTCTTGCTTTTATTTCGGGTTGAACTGATTGTCGTATCTTGCAATTACAAATGTGAAAAACGTGCTTGTATTAAAAATAATTTATTGTCCTTAGTATGTCATTCCTGGCTTTGCGTAAGTAGCATGTCCTCGTTTATGTTTATTGCTCTATGATGTTTTGTCATGAAATACCCTTAGAAGTATTTTCTTTCATCTCGGATAATCTTGCACTAAGGAACCGTTAATGAAATAATGCATGTTCATGAATAATACATGATTTTTAGTTTCCTGGAAAAGAAAACTATTGTGCCGGCCTTGTATGTCCGTACGCACCTTATTCTGTCCGCCCTCAGATCTCAAAAACCACTGAGACTAGAGGTCTGCAAATTGGTATGTTGATCATCCACCCTCCAATCATCAAACATTCCAAATTGCAGCCCTCTAGCCTCAGTATTTCTTTTTTTATTTTAAGATTAAAGTTAGCCATAATCGTGCTTCTGGTAACGATATAGGATATGCCACCACCGGGCCGTGGTTAAACTTTCATGGGCCGCGGCATACAGCATTATATCGTGACCACCTAAAGATAGATATATTTTCGGTGGCCTTGATTATACGCTGTAGCGGCTGTACGGAAAACAGTTGTGCCGAAGAAACTTCGACGCATTTTTTACTGTTTTTTTTTTTTATGTCGCTAAGCGTATTGCCAGCGTTGGCGTTCAGGTCTAGTGCCAATTTTGTCCGCAAGTGCCCTTAAAGGTTTCAGTAGTTCCTGGATTTGCCGTAGCCGAAAGGGTCTCTACCCAAGGGTTGTGCTTAGATGGGTGAATACATTGCGGAAGGTCAGGTGAAAAAGTGAAAGACTGGTAAGGTCATTACAATTATGAACGAGTACATTTGTTGCGACATCAGTGGTACCACTAACTTTGCTGGAATTGAGCCTTATTCCTTACTAATTACGACCCCAGGTTTGTGAGTAGTTTAACCTTTATCCAGTTGACTGTTCTCTCAAGTTATCTTGGTGTGTCATATCATACCCACTGACTAAGCGGCTATGTTTTACTTTAGTTTAGCCTCGTACCCCACTGACAAGTCACTCACCCTATGTTTTACCTCACTGACTACTCTTATGTTTTTCTTAGGTCTAACCTCATGCACCACTGACTTATGTTATAAAGCTTTGCTGGAGTTTAACCTCAAACTTCATTGACTATGCTTTGGCCTAATGCTGAAGTTTTGTCTCATACCCAACTGATTGTTACTATATTTTTCTCGAATATAGCCTCTTACCTCTCCCAGTATGCTGATCACTTTTGAAAGTTTTACCTCACACTCCAGTGAGGTTGCTAATAAGTCTTGCTAGAGTTTAATCTCTTACCCCACGGATTATGCTATTAAATTGTGCTGGAGTTTAATGATTCAACATACCCAACTGATTAGACCATAGGTGGTTTTACTGGAGGTTAGCCTCATACCCTACTAATTATGCTACTAAGTGTTGCTGGTGTTTAATCTAACACCATACTGACTATGCTGTCAAGTTTTACTGGAGTTTAACAATATACCTTACCGACTACACTGCTGAGTTTTTCTGGTGTGTGGCCTCTTGCCATAATAGCTATGTTACTAAGTTTTGCTGGAATTTCATCTCATACCCCACTGATTAGCGACTAAGTTTTTATAGAATTTCATCTCATATCCCACTGACTATGCTCTTAAGTTTGACAGAATTTTAGCCTCTTACCCCACTGACTTCATTAATAAGTTTTTCATACCCAGCTACTATGCTAATCCGTTTTTCTTAGGCTTATTGTTATACCCCCGCTGACTTCCCCAATAACAAACAGATAGGCCTAGTGGGTTTCAGTTAAGGCAATCGCCTACATGACATTGCAATAAGTGGTATCAGATAACTGCAGCAAGAGGAATTGTATCAATGCATTGAATCAATTATTAAATTTAATAATCAGTCAGTTAATGGGTGATCCTGCTGGCAAAGGAAGTACGAGCGAACTTCTGCTAAGTTCCTCAAGTGGGGGTTCTCCTGATAAACGGGAAACGAGAGAGGAGGAACGGTCCAAGCAAGACCTTTGAAAGCACAACAGACGAGAATATCCGTCTGATGAGGCTGTGCAGCAGGCGCCATCGTCGAGGGGGGTCCTCCTGAAAACCGGGAAGCGGGAGATAGAAGGAACAGCCCAATTAAGACCTGCCAATGCACAACAGACGAATATCCGTCCGATGGTGACTGCGCATGCGCCGTCGTCGAGGCTCTTGATCCTGGCGTCGGAGATAATCATTCGGCTGTCTGGGGATAATGAAAGACTTGCTTGCAAGCGACAGCAGGTTTTGCCCGTCAGGTAATCACAGCCATAAACGTCCGC